>NC_142505.1:34880000-34962500 GCF_057876585.1 Rhinolophus sinicus
TACATTGCTCTTACCAAACAGCAAGTTCACAGCATAACCTTTTGCTCATCACAGTCTTGGAGGTGGCCCATTGACTCGTTAGACAAAGTGGATGGAAAGCATCCTGGCAGACCATTGCCAGAGTTAACTTCCTGCTGCTCTGGCCATGTTGAGGGTGGTATTGTTTCCAGAGGCATTTCCTCCTGGGCCCTCTATCTAGAATGCGAGCCCTAGCTGTCTTCTGAAGCCTGCTAAGGTACATGGGCACAGAAGACCCTGGACATCATTCTCATGGGCGTTGAGTCTTTGGCTTTCTGGATATGTCCCTTCCACTGCTGAATCTGCTCCCTGCATCCTGCACTGCCAAGCAGCCCAAACACAGTTGGCAATTCTAAATGCCCTGCAGTGTGTGCAGCTAGCAGCTCTATCAGACGCTATCATGAGTAACTTTCACCCTGTGTGTCATAGATGTCATTTATGCTGCAGGCCACAGTCCGAGCACCTAAAGCCACAATAAACTGTGCTATTTTATTGAGTTGAGATGCTGCTGGAAAACTTTATCACAGGCTCCACTACAATGGCTTGCAGCTGGCAGTAGAGGAAAATTGCTGCTCCTTTGCAAAGCTGACGCAGGAGTGTCTTGGTGTCAACTGTCGCAATGACCTCAGCAGGATGGCTTTCCCATGTGAAATGTAGATTGGCAATGAGACAAGAGGATAGTGAGCAGGGCCTCAAGGGTCAGTCAGTCACTGCAACTAATCCCAGACTTAGGAGAAGGAGGGCAGAGAGAGGTCTGCTAGGTCACGCAATGCAATGAAAACTACTCTAGTCATAACCATGGAAAGTGGTGTGGGCCAGTGGTATAATATTTGGGATCTAGAAACCCAAGGACCTGTGCTTGAATATCTGCACTCCCATTTCCTACCTGTGGGACTCTAAAAACCTTCCAGTTCTACCCACTAAAATTGTTGCCTCGCCTGTAAAATTGGAATAATGATAGAACCTACTACTCAAAGTGAGGATTTTATGTGATGACACATTTAAAGGTCCTGTCATGCATGGGGCCTTGACAAGCACGTGATGGTTTGTATGCTCAGTAACGGGAAGCAGTTAGGTAGTTTGAGGAACACAGATTTAGTCAGAGCTGGGATCGAACACCAGCCATGCTATCTCTGTTGTAGACACCCACACCCCTTTCTGAATCTCAATTTCCTCATCTGCACAAAGAAAAATCGTCTCACAGGGTTGTTGCAGGGTCCAGTGAGATGATGTTTATAAAGTGCCTGACATTAAGTAGATACTCATGAATGAAGCTTCTACCATTGCACACCACCCAGCTGCTTCCCAGGGCTGTGCCTGTGGATCCATACCCGGCCTTATAGAGATTTCTCAGTTTCTCGGTAGTGACCCCAGGTCTGACAGCCAGATCTCTGCCTCTTTGGGGATGCTCCCACATCTGTGCTTCAGCCTCTCACCAGCTTCTCCTCTAGGATGGTACATCTTCCCGTAACCTTCACATTTCCTTTCCCTACCCCTCCTTTAAAAAAACGTTTCCATTTTTTATTAACTTTTTAATTTTATAATAGTTCTAGATTTACAGAAAAGTTGCATAGGTAGTACAGAGAGTTCCCATGTACCCCACACTCAGGTTCCATTATCGTCTTAAATTAACATGCTACACTTGTCACAACTAATGAACCAATATTGATACATTGTTATTAAGTAAATTCCAACCATTATTTAGATATCTTATATTTTTTTCCTAATGTCATTTTTCTGTTCCAGGAAGTCATCCAGGATACATTACATTTAGTCGTCATGTCTCCTTAGAGTCCTACAGGTGATGACAGTTTCTCAGACGTCCCTTGTTTTTGACAACCTTCACATCAAAACTTGAGGTATTTTGTAAAAGGTCCTTCGATTTAGGTTTGTCTGATATTTTTCTTGTGATTAGACTGGGTGTTTTAGGGAGGAAGATGGAGGAAGATCTTTATAAAGGTAAAGTGCCATTCTTTTTTTTTTTTTTTTTTTTAGTGCCATTCTTGCCACATCAGATCACAAGTACAAGGTAGCAACGTGACTTGTCAATGCTGTTTCTGACCTTGATCATTTGGCGGAGGCTGTAGTGTCAGGTTTTTCCACCATAAAGTGACTCTTCTGTCCCCCTTTCCATGCTATGCTCTTTGGAAAGTGCACAGCCCGCCCTAAGGAGGGGAGAGTTCTGCTTCACCTCCCTGAGGGAGGAGTCTCCACATGAATTATTTGGAATTCTGCGTAGAAGATTTATCTCTTCTCTACCATTTATTTATTCAATTATTATTTATATCACTATGCACTCATGGATATTTATTTTATATTTTGGGCTATAATCCAATATTACTTTATTTATTTTCCTGCTCAATTTGTTCCTGCTTTGGCCATTGGAAGTTCTTTCAGCTTCCTCCTCTGTCCCTTTGACATACCCCATCATTGCATGTTTTGAACACTTCCTTACTTTCTGGCATTACATGATTCTCCAGGCTCCTCCTGTATACCAGGGGTGCCAAAAAAATGAATACACATGACTTGTATTCATCTTTTGTTATCGGTATATATTGAGTATTACAATTTTAATACCGTTTTTTCCTTTCTTAAAATGTGTATACATTTTTTTGGCAC
This sequence comes from Rhinolophus sinicus, assembly GCF_057876585.1. Lineage (NCBI taxonomy): Eukaryota > Metazoa > Chordata > Mammalia > Chiroptera > Rhinolophidae > Rhinolophus > Rhinolophus sinicus. Next base: position 34,882,638 of record NC_142505.1, read on the forward strand.
CCTCTGCACTCCCTGCCCCAGCCCTAGAATGAACCATTTCTCAGGAGCCTGGTTCCTTTCATCAGAGAATGGTATTAAAGGCCAAGAATGGGCTCTGTGTATGCTCACTGCTCCTGGAGTGTCACTGTGTCTTGGCTCTCTCAGCTGGCAGAACAAAGAAATATATGTGTGTGTGTTAACCCATTTATATAGACATATCTAAAAATATTTCCATATATTCATTTGTATCTATATAAAGCTAAAAGTAAGATCATAGATCAATGTCTCCAACTCTAATCCAGTGCCACATGGATCATTCTAGCCCCTTCCCCTTGCTCGTCTATGACCTACCACTCTATCAGTGAGAAACCTGGCTCCCACCATCCACCATCCATTTATTTCACTCTTCAATTCCAGTATACATATATAGTGGTTTCAGAATTGTTAACCTGTAGCCCTATGGGAAACAAAGTTACCAGCTACAGTACCGTGTTTATGTACATTTCCTTTTGTCTATAGTCTATAGTGTTCATTCATTTCCAGAGTTACTTAGGTCAGCATCGTATCCCCCACACCCTTCCCTGGTGCAACACTGCATATCTATTTCCTTGAGGCTCTGCCCCTGTTGACTTTGTGGCTTTTTTCTCCCTTAAGTGAGATATAATAGGAAGGCTGGAGGGAAATTCCTCCCCCACACCCCTTTCCCAGGCTGGGATAAAGTTTCAGTGTTGTGCTTCAGTCAAGTCCTTTCTCCCTGAGAATTGCCTTTGCTATGGAGAAGGCTTTGGGCATGGTTCACAAGAATTACTCTTCCTCCCCCCCTGCCAGAACCACTGGAGATCTCATAGGATCCTCACTGTGCAAATATATTGGGATTACTGGAGTGAAAGTCTATAAAAATGTGGAGGACTACCTAAGACTCTGGCCCACTGGGGTCTGTCACTGTCACGCTAGTACACACTCAGCCTCCAGCAATTCACCCAAATTATCATTTAAGTGTTCCTACTAGGTGATCGCTCTCTGATAAGCAAATCTTGGTTTTTCTCTCTCTCTCTCTGGATGCTCCTGTCTCTCCAGATTTCAGAGTGGTGGTTTGCCCTGCAACCTCAGTTCTCTGATGAACCCAAGAAAAACCGTAGGTTTTTCATCTAGCCTTTTCTTGTCCCATAAGGCATGACTTCCAAGCTCTATGAACTTCAGGGTTGAAACTGGAAGTTCCCACTCTTTTCATCCAGATACTACCTTTCCTCATCCTCTCACCTCACCAGTCTCCCAACCACAAGCCTCACATCATCCATCCTCTGTTAAACCTATGAGACCAGCCTACAGGGCCTCGTCCCTCCTCTCAGCCCTGATTTTATGATCTACTCATTGGACATTTACTCGTAAGCTGGCTTGGACCTCTCTCATACCTTAAGCTATTAATTATTATTAAACTGTTATGACGATGCTATTATTTTTCTCACATATTTATGTAACCTGAGTGTCCCCAAGGCCAACCACCTGCAGATCCTGGCCAAGGTTACTTTCATTGTGGCCCATGATCTGCCAAATCAATGGCCCCCACTCACCAGATGAAAGGCTGTCTCTGTCCTTCCTCTTTCCTATCTCTTTGGAAGGCCCTGAGGATAGGGCAATAGGTGCCTTGTGTATAGGTGAGGATGCGGCCTCTGCGTCTGTAGTCCATCCTTCTCAGCCCGCTGCTGCTCTGGCCAAGCGTGCCTGCCACCATGTGATTGCCGTCCACTGAGACACCTCTCCTTGATCTCTGAGGCATTAGCAGCTTGACCTATGAAACCCCATTACTGGCCTCACGATATCTTGGGCTCACACTTCCCAGCTAGAGAAAACTCTGTTCTCCTTGATTCTCAAGCATTGGTTTTAGAGCAGGGACTAACATGGCACAAGGATACCTGCTTGGGCCCCTAAGTCCAATTTTTATTTTCCTTACATTCATAGAAAGAGAATTTTTCTATGAATGTAATATGTTGGCACAATAGAAAAGCAGGCAACCTAAAAAGTGTGCAGTTATTCTCCCACTTACACCACACACACATGCCAGGGGTGCCAAAAAATGTATGCAAATGGACACTTTGGTCAACGTTGCGCAAGCAGTAGTTCGCCGTAATCAGAAGTGTCTGGACGCAGATGGTAACCACTTTGAACACCTCTTGTAATTGCAGAAGTCAAATGTGACTTGTATTCATCTGTTGTTATCAGTATATATTGAGATTACAATTTTAATGCAGTTTTTTCCTTTCTTAAAATGCATATACTTTTTTTGCACCCTCCGTATATCTTCAATAGTGCTGTGCTATTAAATATTTTTCCCTCTTGTGCTTTATAAAAGCTAGCAATTTCTGATGCCAATTTTCTTTTTTTTATGTACTTAAGTTGGTCAACTGTGATGCTAGATTAGGAGTTGCAAACATACATACTTCAGCTAAATGTGTGTGCAAGTCATACTATTCACTTCTTCAATGGCCTTTTTTTTTACATTAGTTTTACATGCAATCTGGAAACCCCGATTTTGGTGGGGGGACAATATATACTGGACATTCATATCAGGCATTGGATTGCCTCTTCGTTTTTTTCATGGATGTTTCACCTCCGTTGCCTTCATGAAATTATTGGTCACCAAACTCATTCTGTATATACGTGTGTATGTCTCCTAATTTTTAGTTTATATATCACCCACCTCACTTACAATATTATTTAATTCTGTGATAAGAAAACAACAGAGTTTTCAGTTTTGCTGCCCAGTCCCCACCTCTCCATGGCTCCATTCAGGGTGGAATGGGATGGGTTTAAATGCAGCCTCAAATATACCTGAGCAATTTGCCCCCTGCCACCCTCAGGCTCTGCTGCTAGATCCAACACCTGTGTTGATCACTCTCTTTGCTCAGGGGCTTGTCACCCACACCTGGCATCTACTGGGACCCAAAAATCATGTGTGCACATGTCTGAACCATAATGTGGACAAGGTTAAACTTCTGTGCTTTTGAGTCACATGCAAACCAGAAGTGAGGGCTTGACTGGAGAAGGTTGTCCTAACCCCATGGGCAGACACATCTGAGCCTCCGCAGTGCTCCTGCTGGGATTCTACCAGTTTTGGTTTTTTGTTTTGTTTTGTTTTGTTTTTTAGTAAATTCTGGGCTTCTTGAACCCTGAGACTGGATCTCTTTTCACACTAAGTCCTCATTATGTAGCACCGGCTTGGCACCCACATATGTGTTATTTGAATCGATTTCACTGTATGTACACCAACTTCAGTTGATTTATGGCATGATAAAATAAAACTTCAGTACGCATTCTCCGCACCCCCATCCAAGAATTAGGGAGAAGCAAATTCGGGCCCTATTGCTTCTTGTCAAGTTAATGCAGAATTCTTTGTGACCAATCCAGGTAAGAAAGGAATGGACATTATTAACATAATAAGGCCAGGGTATTAATTGGCAAGAGGTAGAACTAAATTTGGGTGAATATGCAGAATACGAATCTCTTTTATAGCCCCAAGAAGGTCAGCGAGAGGTGTCAGAAAGAAATGCATCTTCACACTGGCAACATCTATTTTGTGTTAGTTATAGGAGTGGAAGGAACTAGTCCTAACCCCCAGTTTCCATCCTTACCCCCCATTCTCCTTACCAGGGGAACAGTCACACTATAACTGAGCCTACTCCATCCCCACGGTGTCACCTCATTTTAGTGACACTAGAAAGGGTCAGTGAGGATCGGGAGGGTGAGAGAAGTGGGGTTGAACCTCAGAAGAACAGGAAACGAATGAGACCCAAAAGGAGAAGAGAAAGAGAAAGAGCAAGGAAAACAAGGAAAAGAGGGGCAAAAGGTGAGGTCACAAAGGCTGTCCACACACAGGACCCTCACCCCACTGCCACCTCTCCAGAAGACTCAGGTGACATCAAAGCCATTCAATACGTCATAGGCACCGAGGCTGCCAAGAACTTGTAATTGTGAGTCTCAAAAAATGCTCACCCACAATGATATTAAAGATGTATTTTTCTACTGAAAAAAAGTGAAGGTTCTATTTCTGAGACAAGTAGACTTAATATGCCAAGAATAAAGAAATACATGAGTTAAAAGTCTAAATGTACACACTGAGTGACCTCAAATCAGAAATGAGATGGCTGGCTGAATCCTTAGCTCTAATGGAACGGGACCAAAAAAAGCTTAGAAAAGACTTAGTAAAGCTGCCTTTGAAAAAAAGCATCAAACAACAACCAATCAAAGTTCCAGGAAGATTATTTTTAAGGAGCTCAGAGTAGAGATAAAAAGAACTTAAGGACGAGGATGCTCTTAAGTAAACATGACTATAATGAGGAACGGTCTAAGCCAGAAATAAGGGAGGCGGGAGGCGGGAAGGTGGGAGAAGTGACTACAATGTACAGTTGAGACCCAAAACAGTAGGATGGGACATCTGAGAGCTCAGTCAGCTAAGGTGGAGCAGGAAATTCAGATTAAATTAGACAAAAGTAAAGGTCTGTTCGTGTGTGCCACGTTCCCACCTTGGAGATGGGTTGCACATGTTGAAGAAATTATGTGAATGGGGCCCTAAACTATTGTGTGAAAATGTCAATGGAGTGAGGCTTTGACGGTCCTGTCTGTGTTGGAGAAGTTGGGAACAGGGAACCTGTTTCTGCTGTGACCTTGGGAGGTCATGTGGCTTAGAAGGCTGAGAGAAGCTTTTGAGTTAGCAAGTCCTGGGCTCAAATCCTGATTCTACTGCTTATTAACAGTACAACTGCTTATTAACAGTATGACTTGGACAGGGCTTTTCAGAGCCCTGGTTTCCTCATTGGAAAAATCTCATAAAGTTCTTGGAAAACTGCATTAAAAATATGCACATGGTTTCTAGCACAGGGATGAAGTAAAAATAAGTACGAATTTTTCCCATCGCTGAGTCAGTTTCTTCATTAAATATTGAGAGAAGACTCTCATTGCTAACTTCCCTCCCAGCTCTAAATGTCCCTGATTCCACAACAGAAGACTATGGGAAAGACTTATGAAATGAGGATATAAGATCCACAGCAAGACGTTTAACCTCGATGAGCCTATTTCCTTCTCTGTACAATTGGAATAATAATAACAATAACAATGACATCAACTTGACAGGGATATTGTGAGGATTAAATGGACGAATGCGTGTATACATGTTGGGTACACCATAAACCTCAATAAATATTAGTAAGAATGAAAAGTAGGATGATGAAGCAGAAGAGGAAGCATCTCTTGTGAAGGCCAACATACGTGGTCATATTGGCGGATCCCATGAACATTTCAAATCCTCATGTCTTAGCTTTTCAGCAATATTTGACACTCTTGATGCTCTCTTCTTCTTGAAACAACCACTTGCTTCTAATTCCACAGCAGAAACACTCTTCTGGTTAACCTTCTACCTCTCTGGCTGCTGCTTCTCAATCTCCTTTGCCAGCTCCTCTTCTATTTAAGCTCTAAATAAATGTTGGAGTTCGTCAGAGCTTGTCTGTACTCTGTACCTCCAGCCTCCACCCCCCGCCCAACTGCTTTCTCCTTGCCCTACCCACCTGACTCTGAGGATTTTTTGCATTCCCCCAACTTTACACACAATCTATAATCAACGCAGATCTCTCCTCAGACTTCCATACTCATAAATTAACCTGCACTCAGAAATCTCTCAGGAATCTCAAAATCCCCATGCCCGATACCGAACTCTAAACTTCATTCTCCAAACCCATTCCTCCCCTAGCAGTCTCCATCTGAGTTATCATTCGAGCTATAATCCTTCCTTCCTCCTTCACCATCAGCACCCTGCCCACCGACTTATACACAAGTCCTGTTGGCCCCCCTCCAAAACCCACCTCCATCTCACCCACTTCCCTCCATCTCACAGCCACCTCCTGCCTCTGGCCTGGGCTACTGCTATAACTTCCTGACTACTTCCTGGCTTTCTCCATCAGAGAAATGGGGTCTATCTCTCTGACCCCATCAGGCAAGTCTCCATACAGTTCTGTAAAACCCTTAAATGATTTCCCATTGTGCTGAGAGCATAGCCCTAAATTTTATGGCCCAAAGGTCTGCTTTACCTACATCTACCTACATTCTCTTAAGTCTCCCTCCCACGCTGAATTCACCTCCTTCTCCAAGGTTCTAGTCTTAGTCAGCCTTCCTCAGCATTCCCTCTCACAGCTGTCTTCTCTTTCCCTTCTCTGCACCTAGCACAATTCTTAATTATGCAGGTGACAAATGACTTCTGTATCCACACTGGACTGTAAGCTATACTGAGCTGGGACGTCTCATGCGTTTACCATTGTATCCACAGTTCTTATCCTAGTAAGTATATCATAGTAGGTGCTCAAAGTTGAATTAATGAATGAATCAATAAACAGTGGTTAGACTGGCTCCTGAAGGAAAACATGGGACCCAGGGCTAAGGATGAGTGGGGCAATCATTTGGACAAATGAGCTAAGCAAGGCAGCTACAGAGCAATGAGAAACGAGATTACTAAACGAGGAATTCCAAAGTAACAGGAAGGTGTGGGAGAGTCAAGACCACAACTTACTTGCTAGCTAGAACACTGGTACAACTGAGGGCTAGAAGGGTGGGAGAGACTCATCAGAAAGGCAAGAAGCCAGGCCTCTCTCTGAAGGGAGTGGGTGATGCCTAGGTAGAGAGCAGAGGGCAGCACACTGTAACTCCTGCCCTAAGCCAGCACCCAGTGTGAAATCATGGCTTGGGGAAGAACCTGGGTAGAGACTTCCAGATTATGGTGAAGGCCTTTCTCCCCTTATCACTGGCCAAGTGATAAGGCAGTGGAGATGCAGTGGCCCAGATCCTAAGCTTACCTTCAGGTATATTCTGCTTGACTTGCCCCTGAGATCTGACAGAACCCATGTGCTCTGGGCTCCTCTCCTTCTCTCTAAGAAGCTGATGGTGGAGATCCTAGGAGCCATTAATGGTCCCCCCGATGCCTTACCGTGCAAGCAGATGGGCACTATGCTCCAACTCCATACCGCCCTTGCCTGCTCACTTTTCCCGCTTAAATCTCTGTCCGGGGGCCTCACCACTTACCCTACCCACCTACCACAGCAGCCCACTTGCCGTTTTCTAAACATCCTTTGTTCCTAGCAGAGTCCATTCCTTTGCACAAGCTATCCCACTGCCTAGTGTTAGCGTTCTCTCCACATTTTCCTCATAAAGCTCATGTATTCTCAAAACCTAGCTCAAATCCTAACTTCGCCCCCAAAGCCTTCCTAGACTCCCTCTCACTTAGTCTATTTGTCCCTCTGTTGCAAGGCATGGCCACAGCTTCCATGGATGAATAGGAATTATGATTGTCAGTCTCCCCCACAAAACTAAAAGTTGCTAAAAGGTCAAGAGCCTTACCTGGCTTGTCCTTGTATCCCCACAGCAACTAACTCAGGGCCTTTCCCGTACAAGTCCTCCATTGGGTGTTTACTGAAGGGGTGTATATTAGTGTCCTATGGCTGCTGTAACAAAGTACCACACACAGGGTGGCTCGAAACAATACAAATGGATTGTCTCACAGTTCTGAAGGCTAGAAGTTTCAAGTCAAGGTGTTGGTTCCCTCGGGGCCATGTTCCCTCTGAAGCTTGTGAGAGAATCCTTCCTCGCCTCTTCCTTCTGTGGTTGGCAGTCCTTGGCATTCCTCAGCTTGCAGGTGTAGCCCTTTCATTTCTGCCTCCATTATCACATGCTATTCACCCCTGGTGTGTCTGTGTCTCTTCTTATAGGGACACCAGTCATACTGGATTAAGGTCTGCACTAATCGAGTATAGCCTCATCTTAATATTACATATGGAATGACTCTATTTCCAAAAAGGTCACACTCTGAGGTACTGGAGGTTAGAAGTTCAACATATTTGCCAGGGCGACACAGTTCAACCTATAAAGGATGTATTTGGAAAGGGCATTGTGTCCCTCAGGACTAAATGAGAGATACAGATGTCCAAATCCAGAAAACATACACATAAACCCAGCCACAGCCAAGGAGGAGGGAGGAAGAAGGAGGGAGGAGGGAAAAATGAGGCAAAGTCCATTAGCGGGGACTGAGGAGAGAGAATCAATGAGGAAAGGAAGGGGTAGGGGTGGACGGGAGGAGAGGACTAGATGAGAAACTGGAAACTGCCCCTCCTTCTCTAGCCAAGAAGTGACCAGGTGAGCAGGACGCAGAAAAAGAAGAAAGAGGCTCCAGCTTCCTGTGACATGTGAAGGTGACCAGAAGGCCCCTTCCCTGGCTTCCTTCCTTTGCAGCTGCCTCCCCTTCTTCCACAGCTCTGACTGCTGCAGCTTGACTCTCCTAATGGAGAACTTAATGAGACCTTCAGTAAATGGATCCCAGATTTTCTCTCTACCCCAAGTAATTATAAAGCTCAGCAATTTTTTTCCCCTAACTTGCTGCTGATTTTCTAATTACTCTTGCTCCAAATAGGACAGTTAACATTAAAGTGAAACCATGCTGAGGTTGTGGGTTCACTCACATCTGCTTTGCTTATTTCCTTAATTTGACAGCATGGCTTTATGGACAGAACAAGAAGGGATTCCTACATTTTATAATGTGAGACTTGCACCCCCAAAACACAGGAAACCCTCAACTCGCATTAAAGTAAAACTCTCCTGTAGGAAAATCTCATTAAGATGTGCCCATCAGATGGAGTTTAGGATAGAGCAGACTTCTCTCTGGAAGGGGACCAGAGAGGGCATTTTCCTTCACTTCTTCCCAATAAGGGAAGGAGAATGGCCCCAGCAACTTGCAATGAATTTCTGAACATCAGAGAAATTTCTTTCATATAGGGTGCATAGTAATTCAAGGGCATGTAGTTAGCTTGGGATGAAGGGACAGGAGGTATTGGGAGGGGGCGGGGGGAAGAGAAAATTCAGGTAAAAGGAATAAATATGCAACAGCAACTAAGCAGAGATGGTTAGAAATTACTTGGGTCAGTGCAGCAAATGTTAGCATCTCTGCGGGAGAATACCTGGAAAAGTCTTGCAAAGAATCCCCTATCTTCAAGCTAAATTGGCCCAAACTTACAACAGGCTGATTAATAGTATTTTCTTATTGCAAAATCGCAGGACCTCATTTGGGGTACCAAGAGGAACTTTCCAAGGAGATGTGATTAAAGGAGCCAGTGACATTTAATCAGGAAGGAATCCTCACTGTAAAATCCTCCATCCATATATCTAATTGAAAAACACCCTGTAGCAAGTCAATCTCATTTCTTTTTGCCTTCATCTAAGTGGAAGCTGTGGAGGGCTGACTGCTCCCCTGGATGCTGAACCAATGCTTGCTGCCACATTTCCCTCTCTTTCTATACCTCTCACATTCTCATTTGCCTGCCATCAATACCTCAAGAGTCAGTTAGAAACAGGAAGAGTCTTGAGACTCCGATAGCAAAGGGAGGACCACTTTAGATCCTGTTTTCCTGCCTTGTAGTCAGGTTCTTGCTTTTTCCCCTCTATGTTTTCTCCAAATTCTGCTCCTTCTTTGGAGGTCAAACGAGTGTTTGGATTAAGGATTCTAGAGGTACTACAGGGAAAGGAATGTGGATTTGAGACTTGAACAGACCGGGGTTCAAATCCTGGCAGCACCACTGATGAGCCCTATGTCCTTGGTGATGTGCATTTTTCTTAGCCTCACCGCCCTGTCCTGTAAGTTGGAACCAGCAGCATTCTTTTTTGGAGTTACCATGAAAACCCAAGGAGTGTGCTGACATGTAACTGGTCTCTAGAAAACATAATTCTTCCTCCTGATCATTAAATCGATAAGTATTTCTTCAGACCCTCACCTGGGAAAGGGAGTTAGGGGTATGGTCACTATCCTCACGTTGCATGGGGCTTTATATTTATGCAGTGGCATTTTCACTGGTGTTCTGGAATGTTCTCTGTTTCTTTATTCCCCACACCCCTCTCAATTCTGAAAGGCAATGCAGGACTGAGCTGGTATGGCTCCAGGGCTCAGTTCATCTTGTTTCTATGCCATCTGGCCTATGACCCACCACGAGTCCTTTTATGCCTCCTGTCTAAAGAAATGTCTTATGTTTTGCCTACGGAAGATGGTTCCCTAATGAATGTCAAATAACAATAAAGCTTAAGTGTTTTCATCAGACACTTGAGCAGGCATCTGTCCTCCCAGCAGTAAAATATGCTGGGGCTCTGGAAACAGCTATGAATTTGAAACTGGGTTTCATCCACTTAGAAGAGCCGTGAATAATTTCAGTCACTGACTCCATCAAAGGAAAAACCGTTGTGAGGTTACAACGAAGCTGTGGTGGCTTTTGACATTAGCCTTCCCCATGGAAGGAGAAAGAGTATGCGAGGGAGGAAGGACGGGAAGGCCCCCTGGAACCCACAATACTAGCTAGGTAGGGGAGAGGAGGGCAGATTCCTGGGCACCACAGCCCTCCTGCCTCTTCTGCTTCAGTCTTAGCCTCAGGCTCTGGGACTCCAGCCCTGTGGATACCATGTTCTTCAGAGTCGCATGTATTCAGCAGTCCTGGTTGGCCCATAGCACCAGAGCATGTGCCTTCTGGTCAAGACAATGTTAAAATCACAAACAGAAAAAGAACTGCTCGGGTAGTTCCCTCTATCACATGAATTCAGATGTCCAGGAGCAGATGGATCACACCCAAAGGCCCTGAAAGAACGTGTGCATGAGATCATGAAGGTGTACTCAAGTTTGACAAACATAGAAAATGGAAGACACTGTGGCAGAGATTTGGAAACTGGCGGTCCGAGGTTCAAATAGTGGTGCAGCCACTGGTCAACACTTTTGTTTGGGGAAAGTCATTTAACCACTTTGAGTCTCTGTTTCCTAGTATGGGAAGTTAATATAATACATATAACTTTCCAGAATATAGCAGGTGCTCAATAAACAATAGTCAGGAAACAATACCCAGAAGCTAGGGAATGAATGGTCTCCATTCCCTAAAGGGAAAGAAACCAAGCCTGAGGAACTTGATAGTTATCCCTAGAGAGAATGACCAAGGCAGAGGTCACTAGTGGCTTGCAAGGAAAACCAAAATTAAGCAACAAACAATTCTGTTTTGGTTCCAGTCAAGATGGTGGACTAGGTAAATGCCGTGCTTGCCTTCTCCCACAACCACATCAAAATTACAACTAAACTACAAAACAACCATCATTGAGAATTGCCTGAAGTCTTGCTGAACTGAAGTCCTACAACTAAGGACACATAGAAGAAGCCACTTTGAGACTGGTAGGCAGGGCAGAAATGTGGAACAGGTTGGTCTCACACCCACATGTGACCATTGAGAATTAGGAGGGAAATCTAGGTTGCAGAAGTCCCTTCCAACGGAGCAAGAGGTCCCAATGCCATACCAGGCTCCCCAGTCCTGGGTTCCAGTTCCAGGGAGAGAAGTCCCCATAATTGTAAAAACCAGCAGAGATTGTGGCTGAGTGAGAGGAAGGCAGCTGGAGTCCCAGGTGTCCCTTTTGAAGAGACTGCACACAGACTTACTCACTGATAAAATCACTGGCTCTGAGGTCCAGTGCTATGGCAGCAGCTGGAGAGGTAACAGGGACATACAGGGGGGAACTGAGTTTTCTGGCTTCAGGATGAGGGCTGGAGGGGCAGCTTTCTCCTGGAAGCAGGAGCTGGTGGAAGCCATTGTTTCTCTGTTGAGCCCTCCCCCTTCCCAGTGTGCGGACACAGATGGCCACCATATATGTCTCCATCAAGCTGGCTAACACCATTCATTATCCCTGCCCTGGTGATTCTGAGACCATGCCCCACCCAACTTTCAGGCATACCCAAGCCATTTCCAGGGGCTTTTTCATAAAAACTGCCTGCATTGGTTCATGCTGCAGACTTTCCTAAGGCCTCTCAAAGTTTCACGGAACCCAGACAAGCAGCATCTGGCATGTCCTGTACCTCTGGCTGAGCAGCCCTAAGCCTGGCACTAGCAACAGCTGGCTTTCTTTTGCAGCTTGGCCTCTTAAGGCACGTCCAGGCAGAAGGTGGGCAGCAGCCATCTGCAGATTGCTTTATGGTTCCTTCCAGGTGGCTGCAGGTGGAGCACAAGCTGTGGCTGAACTTGACCTGCAGTGGGTCTCCTCTCAGGTGGCCCTTGGACTGGCACACCCAGTGACCAGCTTCAAAACAAGCTGGAGCATCACCCAGCTGCCTCCAAGGAAGACACATCCAAGGGGCAGATTGGACAGGCATCAGAGCCCTGCTGAGGCAGATCCTGCTCTGTAGTGTCAGCTCCTGCACTACAAGTTCTCCACTGTAGTCATGGACAGTCCTCACAACCAGTGAGCCTGAGGGTCAATCCCTCCCATTGACATGCAAACAACAGCTAAGGCTCGACTATAACAGGAGGGCACACCCAACCCATAACAGGGACACAGCTAGAGTGCTGGTCAGGAAGACAGCACCACTGAGCCCAATAGCACACCTACTATATAAGGCCACCCTATTAAGACCAGGAGACATAGCAATCTTACCTAATACATAGAAACAAACACAGGGAGGCAGCCAAAATAGGAAGACAAAGAAACATGTCCCAAATTAAAGAATAAAACAAAGTTCCAGAAAAAGAATTAAACAAAATGGAGACAAGCAATCTACCAGATGCAGGGCTCCAAACACTGGTTATAAGGATGCTCAATGATCTCAGGGAGAACTTCAACAAAGAGATAGGAAACATAAAAATGGAGATTAAAAAAACCACCAATCAGAAATAAAGAATACGATAATGTAAATGAAGAATACATTACAGGGAATCAACAGTAGATTAGATAAAGCAGAGAATCAAATTAGCAATTTAGAAGATAAGGTAGCAGAAAACACCCAATCAGAATAGCAAAAAGAAAAAAATATCCAAAACAATGAGGATAGTTTCAGGAGCCTCTGTTACAACATCAAGTATACCATCATTCACATCATAGGGGTACCAGAAGGAGAAGAGAGAGAGCAAGGAATTGAAAACCTATTCTAAGATATAATGATGGAAAACTTCCCTAATCTGGTAAAGGAAATACATATACAAGCCCAGGAAGCACAGAGAGTCCCAAAAAGATGAACCCAAAGAGGCCAACACCAAGGCACAACATAATTAAAATGTCAAAGATTAAAGACAAAACAGGGCATCTTAAAAGCATTAAGAGAAAAGCAGTTAGTTACCTACAAGGGAGCTTCCACAAGACTATCAGCTGATCTCTCAACAGAAACTTTGCAGGCCAGATGGGATTGGCAGGAAATATTCAAAGTGATGAAAAGCAACCAAGATTACTCTACCCAGAAAAACTATCATATAGAATAGAAGGATAGATGAAGAGCTTCCCAGACGAGAAAATGCTAAATGATTTTATCACCACCAAATCAGTATTACAAGGAATCTTAGAGGGACTTCTTTAAGATGAAAAAATATATATATATATGAATAATAAAATGGCAATAACTACATACCTATCAATAAATACTTTCAACGTAAAGGGATTAAATGTTCCAATTAATAGATAGGGGAGGCTGAATATATAAGAAAACAAGACTCTTACATACTAGTATCGTGCCTACAAGAAACTCACTTCATATCAAAAGACACACACAAACTGAAAGTAGAGGGATGGAAAAAGATATCTCGTAAAAATGGAACCAAAACAAAACAAAACAAAACAAGAAACTGGGTTAGCAATACTTATACTAGACAATATAGACTTTAAATCAAAGACTAACAAGAGATTAAAAAAGGACCTAGTAATACCACTTCTGGGTATTTATCTGAAGAAAACAAAAATGCTACTTTGAGGGGACATGCTCATCTATATGTTCATTGCAGCGTTATTTACAATAGCCAAGATATGAAGTCAACATGGGTCCCTGAATGGGTGAATGGATAAAAAAGACTGGTACATATATACAATGGAATATTACTCAGCCATAAAAAAGAATGAAATCTTGCCATCTGCGACAACATGGATGGACCTAGAGGGTATTGTGCTGAGTAAGTCAGACAATGAAAGATAAATGTCATATTATTTCACTTATAAGTGAAAGCTAAAGAACAAAATAAACAAATGAAACAGAAACAAATTCACAGATACACAGAACATTTTGATGGTTGCCAGATGGGAGGGGTTTGGGGGTGGATGAAAAAGCAGAAGAGATTAAGAAGTACAAATTGTTTTTTACACAGTCGTCATGGGGATGTAGGGCATAGCATAAGGACTACAGTCAATAATATTGTAACAACTATGTATGGCGTCAGATGGGTACTAGATCTATTGGGGTGACAGATGGGAGGGGGTTGGAGACAGGGTGCAAAAGTTCTGAAAGCATTAAGAAATACAAATTGGTAGTTATAAAATAGTCATGAGGATGTAAAGTAAAAAATATCAGTAATATGGTAATATAGGTATAGTGCCAGGTAGATACTAGTCAGGGGGATCACTTAGTAAATTATATAAATGTCTAACCACTATAGTGCATACCTGAAATTAATATAAAATAATATTGAACATCAATTGTAATTGAAAAATTTAAAAAGAAGGGAAAAGATAAAGGGGACTAAGAGGTTCAAAGTTCCAGATATAAAACAAATAAGCCTTGGGGATGTAACATACAGCACAGGAAATATAGCCAATAATATTGTGATAGCGTGGTACAGTGTCAGATGGCTGCTAAACATATCATGGCGATCACTTCTTTAGCATAGGGAAGATAATCAATAATATGGTAATAACTATGTATAGTGCCAGGTGGGTACTGTTGAATAACTATGATGTACACCTGAAACTAACATTGTATGTTAGCTATATTTTAATAAAAATCTTTAAAAAACAATCCTGTTTTGATGGGAACACCGTACTTTCTTATCAGGGAAATAAAATAAACCCAGTGTACATTGCTCTCTTCAAGAACTCTGAAAAACACTCCTGTAGTAAATATGGAGAAATGAAGGCTGGATAACAGCAGCTAGGTGAAATCATCCGAGAGACGGATCCATTTCACTGTGGCGGAAGGCTTCCTGGATCCTGCCGTAGGATCTTCAGTCATGTTTGATATTGATTTTTACTAAATGACTCTTATGAAGCAAGATCGGGCATATTTATCACAGTTGTGGATGACACAAAGCTAGGAGGGCTATGTGATAATCGAATTATAGAATTAAGATTCAAAAACACCTCAGTGGCCTTAAATTTTGAACTCAAAGAAACAAACATTAATGTAATTGTCAGATTCTTTAATTTACTTTCATTCAAAATGGTAGTTGGAGGTGAGACCTTCCTGCTAAAGGCAATGGCGTTCTTGGTTTAAGCCTGAGGAAAGCAGGAAGTATGACGGGAAGAGGAAGAACACTATCCCAAATCCATATAATCCAGCCCACCTACAGAAGTCAGGTGCCAGATACAGGGGTCAGCGGGTTGGTTTGTAGGAATTGGTAACTTCAGATGCATAGGGAGCTCCCTTGCCTTCCTCTGGGTATTTAAAAGCCTTAACCAGCCCTCGGCATTTTGCCTGAAGAGCAGATTCTGTTGTCTGTTCAGAATCAGGCAACCACCTGAGCAAACTGAAGCTAACTCTAGGGTCTGACTGAGCCACAGACAAAGTTAGCTGGAGACCTGGCCTCTCATCAGAGCTGCCTTCTTTGTGGGAAGAGTTTTACATGTTCTCTCTTATACAATGCATTTACTCCATTTCTGCTGGCAGGAGGAAACGAAGTACATTTAGTGTGCAGTCCCCCATGATGCTCTCTTCCCAGTGTATTTGTCCCCATCAGAGCCACTTCTCATGCTTAATCTTCTCCTTTTGGAAGCCACGTTAACAAAATAGCTAATGAGCATCAATTCTATTTTACTATGTTCCCTACTTTCTGTTGCTTTAAATCCTAGAGTTTGTGAGACAGTTGCTGCTAATTCCTTAACTGACGGAGCCTTTTTCTCAACCAAACATCTGATATGCAATTAAATGGAAGTGGACACAGTTGAAGACAGTGACTTCTCCCTTCCTAACAATGTTCAGGCACCAGAAGCAAAGCGAGCTCGCCAGTCCCCTGATAACCTTCCCATTTGTGGGAAAGGTTTATCCTGCCACGTAGCCTTTCCCCCAGGGCTCCATGGGAAGAACAGAAAGGCTTGGAGACTGTACCGGCCACTCATATGACGTCATGACGTAGACTCCAAAGCAGGGATAGATTTAAAATGTTTCCTCCTCCTGGTTTTGACCCCAAACCAGAACAGCATGAGTGATTTTTACAGGTTACCAGGAAAATAGTTGAGAATATTTGTATTTCTTTTTGTAGAAATAAAATGATTTTCAAGAAATTCTGTCAGTATTTGAGAGTCAAGACCATGTTTGTCCTCCAAAATACTGCCTTAAACCCTGTCACGTTTTTGCTTATCTAACTTGTGGCATATTTATCTTTGGAGAATCATCAAGTAATGATAAATATTACAATTTTGGAAGTCAGAAATGAATGATGTGAAGCCCTGAGACAATAACGTAATTTCTTGATACCCAGTCCCATCTTCTTTTTACTCTTCGTTCTTTAGTAATTTATTTCAGATTATAAGAAATTCTCCGTGCATTATATCAGCATATATACACAAAGTTTATTTTTAAAATAAAAGTCTATTTTCATATGGGATTCTGAGGGCTTTGCATTTGATGGGCTGTTAGAGTGTATTCTAGACCTAAAAGTGTTAAAAGAATCATGTTTACCTATCTTTTGCCCACCCATACAGTAATACATACCTTATTAGCATTAAAATCTTGCCCATTTGCTTTTGTTACATTCCTTGGGAGACTTAAGTCTCACCAAAGGCAAATGTTGACCCTTGGCCCAGGCTCTCCTTCTCAGACCATGGAGGCTGTTCCCAGTGCCAGGTCCAAACTGGCCTTCCTGAACTATTCTCTGCCTTACGAGTCCCAGGATGGCCAAAAGCTGGAGCTTGAAGCTCCCTCTGGGATCCGCTCTCATCTCTTTTGTCACTGTCCTTCTTCGCCCCTACCAGATCTGCTGGCTGCCTGGCCTTGGCCACTCCCCTTAGACGGGGGTCACAGCCCTCCCAGACTCATAGACCTACTGGCATTCTGCTTTCTGCTTATCTGCCCAATGATGGTACTGGCTTCTCATATTGAAGCTAGTCACTATGTCTCATTAGACCCTTAGCATCTGTTAGCCCTTTTTCCTTTTCCCTTGACTTCTGCCATCCCCTGATACCAGACATAGTGACCAAGAAGCCCTGATTCATCCAATGTGGTTTTGTCTTCATGTACTTATATTTAAGATACATTATAATTGGGGTGCATTATTGGGGTGGGTGTTGAGTTCCAAACAGCAGTCAGTACAGATGCTGGGAGCTCCTCTGGTGATGACCCAGGAGAGCAAGAAGCCCAACGATGAGTTAATCTCACTGGAAAGATGAGATTTCTGCAATCTCCAAATTTGCAAGACCAAAGGTTAAAGAAAACTAGGATGAGATCAGTCATGGAACCCAAAGTTCATGACTGAAAAGCAACATAATGTATATTAGAATAATTTGGAAACAGAGGAGGAAGGTCCCAGCGAATGCCTGGAATACTAGGAAGAGTCCATAGGCTACTGCCAGGCCTGGTTAAGAGCAGAGTGAGCAAGTTGTGCTGTGCTCAGGGCCAGAGAGGGCAGACAGAGCTCTTATCATTAAGCCACACATTGAACAATCTGATACAACAGAATCCATATTTAACAATACTGATTTCAGCAAAAATGAATAATTTCCTCAATACTTTATTGAAGACTGATACTTTCTATCTTAATTAAATTACTTTCTCTAAGTTTACTACATTTTAATGTGTTTTTATTATGCCTTGGGGGCCATTTCACCCATAGGAACTATTCTAGTTTTGTAATTAAACAAAAAGAATCAACATTCTGAATCTAAAATATGGATTTTTCAAATTTAACTTCTCTGGATCAAAGTTACACTGTAAAAATGTAATCACTTAAAGACTTAGAGTGTGGTCTATAAAGGTGTTATATGGTAATTTTTTCCTTCTCACCTGAATGAAATATAATTAGCTTTTACTGACCAACACTGGGAAATGTCTTAGCCTGTGGATTTTTGATAAAAATTCTAGAGTCTCCTGTGGCGAATATGAGCAGGTTGCCTCAGATCTGGCTACAGAGCACATGCAGGTGAAGTGGCTGCCTTTCCTGGCAGTCAGGAGGTGAAAGCGGTCTCTGGATTCTGCTACCTCAGCCCCATGCTGACAAACAACACACTAATAGGCAAGGAACTAGACAACTCTATCTAGGAACCCAGCATGTCTCTTGGCAGAATGGCAGGAAGGTTCTGGTTTCCAAATAACAAAGTTTTGTCAGAGTCAGAGACCCAACATTCCCCTGCCTAGATGGACTCCCATGGTTTCCTAGCTCCTTTCATCAGGTCAGCCTTTCTGTCAGTGAACAGCCTATGGGCCACGCACTGAGCTAGATGTGGGTATGATGCTTCCAAAAGAAACCCATGTCGTGATCCAGTCCTGCTGCCAAAGGCTGGGTCTTTTATTGAGTTTCCACTAAGCATCAGATACTATGCCAGGCATATTGGAAGACATTGTTATTCTCAATTTAGAGTTGAGGAAACCAAACTGGTACTTCAAAAGATGAAGTGAAGTGATGTGCTCCACGCAAATCATACCACTGGCGAGCAGAATCTCATTTGAACCCAAATCAGCCCAGCTCCAAATTCTGCACACTTCCCATTCCACCAAGCAGCATCTATTCCAGAAGCTATACAGTTTCTGTAGGAGCGAAGTCCCAGCATGCTCTCATCTCCCTGTCAGGAAGAGAGGTCTCTTACAGATCACTGCCTTCTAGTTCTGCCCCATACCTATAACATGGGGGCTACAGCTTTTCACAGCCAGCTCAATGGATAAAACAGGATCCAGAACAAATGTCTCCTCCCCAAATTAGAGTTCAATTTTGCTCTTTAGTGTCCCCCAACCCCCACGCTCTCCACCCTGCCCATCACTCAGCTTGGTCCTCCCTGCATAGTCCTGGCCTGGGATCCAAACGGACATCATTGAAAACTCCCCCTGGCTACTCATACAAATTGTTTTTACATGAACTTGTAGTGATGCACCTTCCTCCCTCATCTTGAATGTGTCTAAAAATCCACAAACATCTCAATGCTTATGAAAATGAAATTATCCAGATGTCTTTGCAGATGTCACAAATGGCCAGCCAGTATAGCATAAATGCAAAGAAAATCTCTTCTCCCCACATGGGAGTGAGTGTTTGCAAATGAGACCAGGAAAAATGACCAAATGCACACTGATTCCTGATGAAACTGACTTTTCTCTATCCCTGTGGTTAGAAGTTCTATTTTTAAAAATCTTAAATATTCAAACTTGGAGCTTTTTTTTCCAGTGGTGATCAAAGATTGATATTTAGTGGTTATTACATTGTTAATGACAAGGAAAAAAATTCCGAGATATCCCAAATTAAATAACAGCAGGACAGAGGGTGGGACAAAGAGACAAGGAAAGTTGATCAGTTAACAGAGCCTTCGGCCAAAACCAACAAAAGAGTACCCACCGTCCTGAATGTATCTTGAAACTTTGAATCAACTTCCAGGTGGCTATTTCAGCTCTTATCTAAAGAGAACAGCTGACCACCAGATGCCACTGCATCCTACTTACACCTGAACTTTCCAGACTGGTGCCCACAACCAATCCAGAAAGAGCAAATACTTTTTCCTTACAAACTATATACACCTATCCCAGAACTAGCCCCGCTTCACGTTTTCCAGCCCCCTTTAGAGCCAATATTAATTCTTTCAAAACAACTTACGTCTTTCTTCCCCAGACTCATTGCATGGAAGAGCCCCGTCAATCGCAGGACGGCAGATGGGTTTATCTCCTCCATCTAACCCTACTGCTGCTGGTTTAAACTGCAGGTCCCAGGGCCTGGTCCTTTTTTCTGACTAGCATATGGCTCAATGGACCCTGTCTTTCAGAAAGACTCTCAGCCTCAAAGGTTATTTGTTTAACATTAATTTGGGTCAAAAAACAAAGAGGTATAGTGAGATATGGAGGAGATGAGGGACGAAGATGATAATTTTCACGTTCCTCTGGGATCAGTGAAGACAAGCAGCTTGCTCATGTATGTTTGGAGGTAGAGGAGGAGATGAAGTGAGAATGGGAAGGCAAATGAAAGCACAGAGCTTCGTGGAACTGAAACTCCAGCTGCTCGTGAGCATTAGAGACAATTGGTTTGGAGGAGATAAAGGAAGGCAGCAGTTGGAGAATGCTTTGACCAAGAACAAACACAGGATCAGGAATGGGTCAGGCCTGTTTGAGAACTGACTCGTAGATCATTTTGACAGGAGTTGGAAAAGAGTTGTGGTGCGAAAAGAGGGAGGGGCCAGACCCTGGTAGTCCTTGAGTGCCAGGTTGATGAAGCCTGGCCTTTAATCTTTGAAACAGAAGGAAGCATTGGAATTGTTTAAACAGGGGTGTGACACAATAAAAGTAGAGGTTTAGGAAGATTGCCCATGTAGGAAAGACAAGCATAAATTGAGAAGCAAACTGTTCATGTATTCACCTATCATATTTTCACCCCATCTCCTTTCACAGAGAAGCTGAGGGCTCCCAAGCTGCTGTTCTGGTCCAGGGGTTAGAAGACGAACATAAACCCTCCACTCTCTGTATCCAGGTGTTTTCTGCCTGTGGTAGGAAGAACAGCAGAGCCAACGAAATCCTAGAGCTGGCCAGGGCCTCTCATCCTTCTCATCAGTGGCTGGTTCATCTCTGTTGTCGTCTGGCCAACACACAAGACCCGCTGAAGCCGCTTCCCACACCAGCCCACATTCTGCCCTCCTCTCTGCTCCTGGCTGCCTGCCGCTCCCTCTGATTCCTGGATAAAGTCACACCACTTCAGGTCCTGCTGCTGTGTCCTTGAGTCTCCTGCCAGCCTAAGTTTTGGCTTGCTTGCTCGCAATCTGCTGTGGCATAAACCAGCCTCCCAGAGCAGCCATTTCCACTGTGGGCTCCACAACTCAGCAGGGGGAGGACGTCTCCAGGGCCATCCTGGGGGAGGGGTGGGTGGAACTGCTTGGGAAAGACCCATGGGGCACCATTGTCCTGAATGGGAAAGTGAGGGAAGACTTGTGCCCTTGGCCTTGAAAATCCTCCTGGCTCTGCCTCACCCTTCAGATGATGTTACTTGAACTGAGTGAAAGTCTCAGCCCACATGCTCAAGTGGGCGAGATATTTAATCTCTTAATCTCTTTAATTTTCCTAACAGGACTTAATTACTATTTTGAGTCCCTAGCCCCCTGGGGGAAAGAAGCACCCTTAGTTAAAATAGGGTCCCTCCCAACCTTATCCTAGCAGGGTTGTGGGGTTTCCTTACACAATGGTAATGGATGGGAGATTTCTTCCTATATCCTCACGGGCATCTGCTAAGCTGCTTTCATGCTACCTGGTCTTTGGTCGTTTGTTCGTCCGGGTTGCTTCAGGTTATCCCCAGTTTCTGACCCTAAGGCCTCGTCAGGTCCAGCTCTCCCTCAGCTACTGCCATGCTGTCTATATACCAGACCACACAAGGCTGAGGAAAACTCCATGAAGCTAAGTGCCCAAGTACCATGGTACACTAGGGAGCCATTTCTCTCTAGAATCTGGCTGTCTCAACAGGGTTTTACCTAGGCGTGGGGTACAAGCTCCCTCTACCTTGGAGTCCCCAAACCTGTCTGGAGGGTTACTGCTCCCTCTTTGGGCCACCCTTTTCTTAGGGAATGTCAGTCGGTACACTGGAAAGCGCACACTGAGGTTAAGTTAGGAGTTCCAAAGCAAAAACCACCTATAAAGGGGTCCTACAATGGCCACAAATGGCCAGGCCCTACTACCCCAGATCAGTTACTCTTCACTGGAGCTGCTCAGGAAGAGTGTGGGCTCGGTTCAAATGCTGTGGTAAATCCTGAAGGTGCTGCAGCTACAAGCTGTCAACCAACTGCATTCCTCCCCACTGAAGAGTAGGTTCTTTCCAGAAGGGAGAGCTCAACAGCACAGCTTCATGGCTTCATGGCAGCTTCCCACACCTGGACAATCACCTTCCCTCAGCCCCCACCTAAGCCAGGATGGGGAATCGTAGTCTGCCCTTGGTCAGGAGAAGCTATAAATCACCTCATAACCTTCTAGAATTCTTTCCAGACCTCTCTGAGGACTACACATTCGAAACTTAAAAACCAAAAGTAGATCTTATTTTCTGTCTTTATATTGTGAAATCTCTCCCCTAAGGAAATAAACGTGGAATAGCCTAGCTTACCTGGAAAAAGTCCATGGGGACAAGGGACTCACGGGAGGGACAAGGAACACCACCCCACCCCACCCCCGCGTTAATTTTTGAAAATATCACCCCTCCACATGTCTGCTCTTGGTGAATCTCTGCACAACAGAAATTCGCTTCTGCCTCCTTGTCCCGCAAGAAGGAAGGAACGCCTTCTCTATTTCAGTGACTACCTCAGACAAACCTTGTCCTGGCTGTGGAGGTAATATGGTTCCCAGGATCACCAAGGAATATCAGACAAGCTGAAATACAGGTGAAGCTCTCTTCCACCTCCATGTGAGGGGTGTGGTATTCTCCTAAGAGCTTTCTATCCTCCCAGCATGGTCCCATCCCCAAGAGATCAGTAAAAGAGAAAAAGCTAAGGCTTATATAGAGCTTACCATGTGCCAACCACTGTTCTCAGGACTGTAATGACTCATTTAAGTCTCATAGCAATCCTAAGAGACAAGTACTACTATTACCCACATTTTATAGATGAAGGGGACTGAAGCCCAGAGAGGTCAAGTAACTTGCCTGAATTCACACAGCTACGTGGCAGGACCAAAATTCAAATCCAAGTAGTCTGTCATGTCCCAGGGTTGGCGTACCAAATCCCTATTGTTAGCTGCCTCACTATCAGAAGCTAAACTTAAAAGGGAGCAGTAATATGGGGTAAAAGGAACTGACCCAAACACACAGACACCAGCAGACAGAACCATATAGTTATAGCTCTTGGGAACCTAGGGAAAAAATCTCCCTCAATTTATAGATAGAGAAATGGCAGACTAGCGAGGCTAAGTAATGCAGCTGGTAATCGGTAAAGCCCATATGCAAACCTCCGCATATCTCCTCTGACCTTAATGCTACAACCCATCATCACCACCAAGAAAAAATTGCCCAAGGCCCATGTGCTAGAGAGGACAGCTAGCCTCTTTCTTGGTGGCATTTGTCATAGTCACATTTGTGATGCTTGGAATAACAGAGACCCATTTAACGGGTCACAGAGAACAGTGGAGAAGTAGCAGCTCTATGAGTGAGGCTGTCTCATGTCTTTCCAGGAGAAGGCTGAGGCCCCAGTCAGTGTTTAGGATGCGAAGTAATTTACGTAATCTATTTTATGTGCAGTACATCCATGGTCAAGGATGTTACCTGTCAAAGAAAGTAATTCATTCTTTCAACAAATATTTACTGAGTAATTCCTCCATGTAAGGTACTAGACAAATGTCCAAGAATGAAGAAGACAGTCGTCATTTGAGGGGCTTACGGTCTAATGCAGGCTACATGGCACGGCGGCAAATGAGCACAATAAAGTGAAAAGGGCTGTCATCTGCGCTGTTACCTAGTGGTCACAGTCACTAATGTTTGAGCATTTAGAGTATTTACACCTTTGTATCTGGAACCCCTTTCCATTCCTTGCCTCCTTATCCAGCAGCAAAGTCCTTTTAACCCTGCAAAATCCTGTTCAAATGTCAGTCTCTCTGTGCAGCTTTATTTGACTACCTACCTCACCCCCTCAAACAGACTTCTTCCTTCCTTCCTTCTTCCTTTCTGCTCTCCTTCCTTCCCTTCCTCTCTTCTTCCTTCATCCCCCACTCCCCTGAGAACAATAAGTGTTTTCTGAGCAGTTCCTGTGTGCTGGATGTTAGTGTTAACACTGAACACTAATGGGTATTAACTCATTTGGTCCTCACCACAGCCCTGTGAGGGAGATACATACTGTGACACATACTGTGACACAAGCGGCCAAGAAACAGAACTGTGCACAGTATTTGCCGGCCTCATAATACTATCACCAAAGCATCCATGTGAAGATGAGGAACTTGTGCTGGATATGACGTGCCCTCGGGCCTGAGCGGGCCTAAATGGTCACCCATGAGCTGACTCACCCGAAACCCCATGGCTGGCTGTGGCCCCTGCCTGGGCTCTCTGTACCTCCCCGCCTCTGTCCTTACCCACTCCTGGGGACCCTCTGTTGCCTGAACTCCTCTGCAGCCTCCTCTTTGTATCTCACTGACCACCCAGATGACCCAGCTAGGACTAGCTCTGAACAGAGACCCACTTTCTTCCATGTACCTGGCCAGGTCCAAACTGTTCACAGCCTTGTTCAGTCATGGACTGAGGTCTCCAGTCTGGGAGCACTGGGGGACAGTGGCAAGTTCAGGGTGAAACGTGACTGGCTTTGGACATTTGCATTTGGGGACAGAGATGGTCTACAGGCTATTGGGGTCTAGCGTTTAATCTGAGGATTCAACATACTGCCACAGGAAAGAATCATGAAAGCAGTGGTGAGAATGAAGAGATTAGATCCAAGGACAGATCCTAGGGTGACCCAGCCCAGCCAGCCAGGAGAAAAGGGACAGAATAAGAGCCAAGAGCCAAAGGGAAAGATTGTTAAAGGGAACAAGATGGTCAACAGTATGAAATGCTTTAAGGCATTGCAACAAAAACATTAAAAAACAAACAAATAAAACCCAACCTACTAAAAGTAAACTGTCAGGGAAGAAGGGCCCAGGCCGGTGTCAGTGCCTGTTTGTGCTAACTTGGGGGGCAGCCTTTGCCCTGCAGAGAGTGTGAGTGTGGAAACCTGGACTCCCCTTCCGCTCATGAGCAAACAGCATGGCCAGGGTCAGTCTTGTTCTCACTCCCCAGCAGACTGCCCTCCTTCCTACAAGGGACACTGAGTGGAGCAGAGGAACTGCCCTGGGCCTGGCACTAATGTTTTCTGTCATTACAAAGCTCGGACCTGGCAGCTGCTCATCTCACCAAATGCCTGTGCACTGAGGAGCACATTTGCTATAAAGGCCCAGATAGGGCAGAGAACAGCCGGAAGCAGATGGCATGTGGCGTAACGCTTGCCTATTATCACAGATCTCACATGTGCCACTGCGATTGGAGATAGATGAGGGTGCATATCAAAAGAGCGCTAGAGGGACTGCATTCTCTCGGACACACACTGCTCACTCAGGCCTCCAGTCTGCTCAGGCAGAAGCTGCAGGACAACAGGAGTAGACATCGGGGCATGGGAACTGAGCTCTGCTGATGGCCTGGGAGCCATAGAAATAACATCAGAAGCTTTATGAACAACTGTGGGCCACTAATAATAATTGAAACTTCAAGGACAGTCAAGAGAGGGCCATAGAATGCTCCACCTGAAACACAGGTGGAGACTTTGCCTTCTCTCTGAATAAGGTCAGGCCACAGCTTCTGCTCGGTGGGTGGGCTATTGCTGCATCAGAAGTTTCTGTCCTCCTCAGGTTGGCCTCATACTCCTCCATACCTCACATTTTTCCAGTTTCGTTACCAGCAAAGAAATAAACAAAGGTAAGATTGCAGAGAGCAAAGGCACTCCTTTCCCCTTTGCAGATTTGGCCTGTGCCAAAGTTTTCAAATAACCACGTGTGCAGGCTAACCATGCCTAAGCTTCCTAAGCACGGTTCAGCTCCCTTTCCAAACCTTGTGGTTTGCATCCCTGGGGAGAGGGCTGAAATTGGCCATCAGATAACATTACTTATCATTGCTAAGCAAATTGGGGTACCCAGCTCCTTCCTTGGGGGGCTCTAACAAGCTTTGCTTTAAGATTCATTTGCTGGGTATTCAAAGCCCTGTAACTTGCGTCACTGGAGTTTTCTAACTGCATTCTTGGGGCACTGTGACAAAGGGAATAACTGGTTTTTGTGATAAGCTAGAGAATTCTGGAACATCTTATGTATGGTTTCGGGACAACAGATTCTTTACTAAATAAATCATGTTGAGATGTAGAATGTTCTTGTGGAAGGGTTCAGAGATGGTGTCAAGATTCCTTCCAAAGTATTATCTCTTCAACTAGTACTAGAGGCTACCTGGATCCCGAGGTGAAGAAGGAGGTGTCCCACCTGAGCAGAACACAGGAAAGATGGCCAGCAGCTCAGGAGCTCTGTTTGCCACCCCTGACTTCTTCATGTACCAACAAGAGAAATGACCCCAGAAAGGTTGAGGGCTTCGTGTGTCTATAAACAATCAGGAGTTTGACACAGCAAGGTATGTCCTACAAGGTGCTATTTTGCAAATCTTTCCTCAAAGAGCCCCTGCGAGATTGAGAAGATAAAGCACCACCATGGAAAACTAAATGACAGGCCCAGAAGCTGCCATAGGTACTTAGGGAATAGGTGGACATCTGTAGAGCCCACCAGGCTGCAGTGAGCCCAAGGGAAGACTCCAGGGTGGTGGAGGAGAAGAGAGGGGAGGCCAAGCCACAGCAAAGAGCATCTGTCCTGTGTGCACTTTCCTTTCCATTCTTCTGATTACAGCATCTCTCAGACACACTCATTGATTTGGGATGACACTGCCCTTCATTCAGAAGCTAGTGCTTGACCCAGGACTATCCAGAGTCTCACACCCCTGGCTACAGTGATTGGTGCAGAGATGAGCACGTGGTCCATCATAGACCAATGAGCAGCAGACCCTGGCTGTTGCAGGAATTAGAAGGATGGCTCTCTTTCTGCCTGGAACAGGGAACAGGGTGACAGCCTAGATAGGGCTGCTGGTGGTTCAGGCCACCATGTGTGAGAAGCCCAACCAAGAATAAAAGCAGTGTGAGAAGAGTTAGAGACACAGATTCTTGATCTGGGGGAGAACCAGCACTGATTCATGCTTAAAACCAGCTCTACCCCTAAACTTTTTAATTGCATGAGCCAGTAAATTTCCCCTGTGGTTAAGGCAGATTGATAGCATTTCTGGCACTTCCATAAAATAAATCATTCTGACCTTTACACCAAAAAAGAGCATAAGCTCGGGCTTAAAAGCTCAAGGATTCCTCAACTGAAACTTAGTCATTCCTGTGTCATTGTGACAGTAAAATACAATGGGCTGTGTGTATGCCCAGCACAATCTCTGCCATGCAGTAAATGGTTGAGAAATTCAGGACCAGCTCCTGTACTGAGTCCAGAGTAAAGAGCTGAAGAGGACACCATCTCTGTCCTGGGGGCATTTACATTTCCACAGGAGAGACAGACAATCAGCTGCAAAGAAATGGGACACCAGACAATAGGAGAACTATTAAGATAAGAGTGCCAGGGAGCAAGAAGGAGGGGAGGGTGCATCTCATGGCTGAGTGCAGAGAATACCTGCTTAATTAAATTGAATGGCATTGGTCTGTCTAACCCATGAAATCATAAAGTGTTTAAAGCTCCCATCAGTTGGCAAGGTAGAAAGAGAATGAGAGGAGACTTCCTTATTATTGAGCATCCACTATCCACCATGTACTGTGTACTAAATTTTCTCATTCAACCCTCTCAGTAAACTGAAGAAGTAACTATGAGCATTGCTATTCTACACATGAAAAAATCAGAGATCAGAAAGGTTCACTTTTCCAAACCAGGAAAATCCAGGGGGAGGTCTAGCTAGCTTCAGGAATGGCTTGATCCGGGGACTCAAACAACACTGTGAGGTCCTGGCTTCTTTCCATTGCTCACTTCTGCCTTGCATAGTGGCTTCAGAACCTTCATCCTCATGAAGATTGCCGCTACAACTACAGGCTCATGTCATCTTTGCTTCCTGGAAGAAACCTGGAAGAAGAATATCTCTACCCCAGTGGTCCCAATAAATGCACTGTTGTGCATTATTGGCTCTCATTGAATCACATGCTCATCCCTAAGCCAGAACACGATACTTTGAGTGCCCAGGATGAGTCAAAAGTTCACTCCTAAAGCTGAGTGACAATTCAACTCCCCCCACTGCATATGGATGGAAAGTGGAGTTGACAGTGGCTCCTCAGAATGAAGTTGGATACTGGGTGGCACAAACAGTGATGTTCCGGATAAGAATATTTTCCTCCTGTCTTCTTCAACATGCTTTAGTTTGTGAATATGATTTATGCAAACAGGTGGCTCTAGAAATTGTTAGAAGCTCACAATTTGGGGTAACAAAGTAACAAGTTACACTGGCTTTTTGGGTTCTCCTATCATCCCAAAAAAAGAATGTGATGCAGTGGTATGGAAAACACAGAGCTATAACTACACCTCTATTTAATTCTCGCCTCTGAATTCCCACACAGCATCCCTGTCCCTCAACTCTAAAATTGCAAGCACACAGTGAAGACTAGGAGAGTGGTCTTCAACCTACTTGTACATCAGAACCAGTGGTGGGCTTATAAACATACCACACCAGACTCTGTCTTCTAAAGATTCAGAATCAGTATGTCCATCTCAAAAACTCCCGGCCTAGGGTTGGTAAAATTGGCAGGAACATCAAAGCACACACGATATTTGCAAAAGTTGTGAATGACTCATTGTTTCCCATTTATTCTGGACAAAGGATGAGAAGCAAAGAAAAGTGAGAAGAGTTCGATTGGTTATAAATGAAGCTGCAGCATTTGATCAGATCAGTCATTCTTAGTTAGAATTAGGGGCTGCCTGTCTCAGTTTTCACTTCTTCCTCCCCTCTTAGAATTCCCTCTGCATGAGTATGTTGTTCTTCCAGAGACTCATTCTTTGATCTTAGCATCTATACAATAAGTGTCAGCTCCCCAACTCCCAGCCATTTAGTTTGAAAAGAAATAAAACTAGATTTGCTGATAGAATTCAGAGGGTGGCGTAGATGCTTCAGAACGTGGTCACTGCCTCCTTTACCTGGGGAAGCCAGCCCAAAACCAAAACTGTTGTAGAAGAAATTGTCACCAACAATGACAAGATCACCATACAGGTGGCCATTGTGCTCTATTTTAGAAAATTTTTTTCCTCAATAGTTTTATTTATTTTAAAACACCATGAGGTGGAGATGACAGGAAAATTAACTCATCAATATGTCTTCTTAGAATTTAGGATTGGGAAAAAAAAGTCTCTCTCCTCCTGATCTGATATGTGTCCCTTTATTAGACAATGAAAATCAGATCTCCTAGGTGTTTCCATTTATGCCTTAGCTTAATTTCAAAATATCCAGGACAATTTGATACTTAGATTTTGTAGCCAAATTAGGTTAGGGTTTTGGTATGATTATTTCTCCCCATCTTCAGTGCCATGTCTGATCTTTTGTTTCAATAGTCTTATCTAGTAATATGTACTTTTTATTATAATCTATAAAAATGTAGACATTACAAATAAAAAGAGGTATGTGATGCTTTATTTTTCTTTTAGCCAGAGAAGACCTCTGCTTTAACTTGGTTCTAAACCCTCCCTATTGCCTTTGCTAATTTGTTCAGTCCCATAGAGAGCCTAGCAAAGCTTGCACTAACTTCTTTTCTTCCCTTTTCTCCATTTTCCTTTCTTCCCCCTTCCAAGTTGTGAGGTAAACTTTGCTTGAGGAAAACCCTGACCAAACACCTCATTTCCCTCGGCACCCTAGAAGAGCCTCAGATCAAACATAACAGTTAATTCAGCAAACAATACCATTAACAAAGCTCTCTGCTTGCCACCAGCCCAAAGCCAAATAAACATCTCTCTGAGCATATGGAGTCAGGGAACTGGAGGCAGGAATTTTATGGGACTCTCAGTAGGTCTGCTCCAGCTCCTTGGGAACCATACTATTTAGCATATGTCACTGTTTCCAGCTGCCTTTGGGCCCTGGCTGGGGACCACTGACTTGTGTACTCAAGTGGCAGGATTCAGAGTTACATAGGGCTGGGGCTGTTTTCATGACACTGCACATCCAAAAGGTAACCTGGCCAGGACTCAGGCGCCTTGAGGCTGGCCACCAACAAGGAGAACCCTGACAAATAGCGCAGAGGAACACATCTACAAGGAGAAGCTTTTTCCAGGTATCCCAGAACCTGACATATTGTTCACTACCAGCTCAGTCTGAGAAACTTCTTGGGTACTTAGGCAGAAGTGGAAATTCATCAAAAATCTCAATGTACCATAAGAACAGTAGTTTTTACAGAAATCAGAGACTAAAACGACCTATGAAGGTATCCTGTCCACCCACTATCAGCACAGGATTGGTCCTTAAAGAGTTTTGATAGTTCTTTTTTAAATAACTCCTGCAATGAACTTCCCACCGCAGAACTCCCCAGGAGAGATCATTCTAATGGAGCTCACTCTTTGGAAGTATCCCAAGATCCATCCTAATTTTTCCATTTCATAAGCTGCTGCTTACATGATCCAAAATGACTCCAACAGCTCTGTCTGTGAGGCACTTGGCTGCAGCAGGCTTGTCTGTCTTCATGCAGTTTGTAATCCTTTTGTGTTTTGGAGAGGGGCTGATTGATAGATTTGAAATTTGCTAAGTACCTGTAGGACTGAAATACATACAGTCTCATAAAGCTTTGCTTTATGGTAAAACCAACCAGAAATCAAAGGGTTAAGTTGCAGCAGACAGAAGGTAACTTGGAAAACTGAGAAACAGCATAGAGTAGAGCTGCAAAGGATGGGCTTTGGAGTATGACCAGCCTGGCTTCAAATCCCAACTCTGCCATTCATTAAGGGTATGACCTTGATATGTGATAACCAGTCTGAGCTGCCCTTTCCTCATCTATGAAATGGGAATAATGTTGCCTACCTCACCACATGTCGGAAAGATTAGGTAAAAAATCAAGGATCTGGTATATAGTAACACTTAATAAGTAGTATCATTATTCATTTTGACCATAAAAGTAGCTTAGATGCTAAAAATACATACTAAGAGCAAGAAGTTAGAGTAACTCTTCCACATCCAGGGTAGAAAAACCACAAACAACATAACTGGCCTAATTCATTCCTTTATTCTTAACCAGCTATATGCATTTGCAGCACTATGCTGAACTCCAGGAGGAATTGATTGGTGAGATAAGATATTCTCGTAGTAGGAGTTAAATAACATGGCAATATGCTGGCATGGTAGAGTCAGGTTACTGCCAAATCAGTGGGAAGAAAAAGGATGCAGGCTGAGAACGGAGCCCAAGGGGAACTACATCTGGACTTGTCAAGGAAGCACTGATGACCTCTAAGCCAGAAATCAACCCAGAGCTCTCAATGCCCAGTTTGGGGGACAGCCTCTAATGCAGTATCGTGATATTTACTCTACAGGAAAAGATCTAAGTGGTATCATGTTTCCCTGAAAATAAGACCTAGCCAGACAATCAGCTCAAATGCGTCTTTTGGAGCAAAAATGAATATGAGACCTGGTCTTATTTTACTATAAGACCGGGTATAATATAATATAATATAATATAATATAATATAATATAATATAATATAATACAGTACAATATAATACCAGATCTTATATTAATTTTTGCTCCAAAAGACACATTAGAGTTGATTGTCCTGCTAGGTCTTATTTTTGGGGAAACACGGTATTAGATTATCTGGTTAATCAAGTGGTAAGTCCCACTGCCCTCTGTATTATTTAGAGCTCTTCAAGTTGTCATAGAAACTCAACTATAAACTAGCTTAAGCAAAAAAACAAAAAAAAAAAAACAAAAAAAAACAAACAAACATGAATTTACGGATGATATGGGAGGACTTTTAACAACAATCAAGCTTCAGGAGCCCAGAGGATGGGTGCCAAGAGAAAGGAACTTACCTCTTGAGGATTTGCTCTGCTTCTCAGAGCTGGAAAGGTAGAAAAGAGACAAAAGAGTGGTGATCAAGAAGGCTGAAATGTATGCCAGTGCCAAAGAAAGCTAGGAGCAGCTGATTTCACTGCAGAATCACAGAAAGGTTTAGGAATTGGAGGCAACAGCTCTCTCTGAAAATGGAGGTGTAGGTGGAACAAAAAGCAGTAGAATGAGCTCAAAATATTTATAGGAAGCATTTTGACATTCCCACACTCCTACCTCCACCAAGTAGAAAGCTAGATGTTTATTCTCTGAGGTCTAACCAGAGAGCGTCTGAACTGAGGAACTAGAACAGTTGAAGGTAGGGATGCCACAGTAAAAACGGGGGAACTCAGTGCTGAATCATGAACCCCCAGGCCTCTTTCCCATACTTGGCTCCCAGAATATAGGAAAGCTGTTTATACCTGCTGGGCAAAAAGTTGGCAGGTGCTCATTGGAGAAAACAATCAGCCCAAAAGATATATAGACACTGATAGTTGGGTCCCCAGTGAAAGGGATAAGCCAATTCTTCCCACATTGAAGCCCACCATCAACACACACATCCCAGGTAAACACAGCATCCAACCAACTTTTCAGTGACCCATTCTTACATATCAACTGACAACCAAAGATCTTCAAACATTTGAGAAAGCTTCCATTGTCCAAAAAAATAAACACGAAGAATTTAGAGGGGAAGATGAAATAATAGATACTATCAAAGTGAAAGGAGAAGATACTGCATCCATGAAACAAGAACAAAAGGCACTAATAAGAAACACTCAAAAACAAAACAAAAATGAGCTCTTGGAAATTACAAGTATGACGGTGGATATGAAAAATTCAGTAGAATATTTGAATTATAAATTAAGATATCACCAAGGAATCAAAAATTTTAAATAAAAAATTGTATAAATGGAAAATAGGAAATTCTAAGAGATTCCATAGAGAAACAAAAAGATTGGGGGGTATGAAATGGCAGGTATTTAAATGGCAATCAGTTTCTCAAAGCTAGAAAACAATGAATCCATTTCTTCAGAATCCTCAGGGAAAATTATTCCAACCTAAAATTCCATACCCAGCCAAACTATTAATTATGTGTACAAGTAGAACAAAAACATTTTCAGACATGCCAGTTCTCAAAAAAATGTATCTCTCTGAGTACTTATTTTCAGAAAGATACCAGAGAATGTATCCCAATACAATGAGAATGGTCAAAGGAAAATATGGTATCCAAGAAACAAGGAATCCAACGTAATAAAAAGTGAAGGGAATTCCCAGGAAAATGGCAAAAGGAGATCCTAGGACAACAGCTGTACTTAGTTTAGCAAGCAATCAGTTCAGATAGCAAAAGGATAGAGAAAGCCAGGATGGATATCTCCTAGAAAAATAAGAAATTGTTAAAATAATTTTGGGATGAATTAGTTATGGATACTAGACAACTAAGCAAACAAGGAAGACAAAACAATTATTAACTCTGGGAAAAATAAATACTTGCTTCTGAAAGTAAATTTAATAATAATACATTACAAAAATAAGTACATTCATGACTCAGCTGTGACTAATATTTACAGTCACAATGTATGCAATGAAAAAAGAGCACACCAAAAGTATGATAAAATATATTGGTAGTTAGGGGAGCAGCAGTGTATGCGTGTATGCGTGTGTGTGTGTGTGTGTGTGTGTGTGTGCTGGAGGGCGGAGAGAAGAGAGTGGAGTATAAGAAAGTCAAATCTTTATCTTTCATACTTAGATATGTATGAAATAAGTAATAAGTAATAGCTAAATAAGCAATAGCTGATACTGAAAATTTAAGAAGTAGTGGTATAGCTATTTTATTTCATTATATTGAAGCAAATACCAGAATAGTAAAAAGAATAGAAAATGCTTGCTTCTGTGGAATAGCAATGGAATGGGAAGGGACGGGGCCTTGCACTGCTCTTCTTCATTATATGCCCTCAGAATTAGCTTTCTTTTTAAACTATTGATATAGGTATATACATATCTGTCTATATATATATATGTATCTAGATATGCGTATCTATAAAAATTTTTCTAAGTAGGCCAGTATGGTGTCAGAGACACCTGGATTTGTATCTAAGCTCTAGAACTTCTTAGCTGTGTGATCTTAGGCAAATAAATACCACCTCATCTCTGGGCTCAGATTGCTCATAAGTGTTAGAAGACAATATACGTAATGCAGCAAGGGCACAAGACTTGACCTTCAGACAGTTCCTTTTCCCCACCTTATTTACATTCGTTATTATTATCTTCATTTTCTGTATCATCTATCACCTCTAAAATCTCTGCCATCACTTGCCAGAACCCACCACAAGAATTTGGACAAGGATCAGAATTCTGAGACCAAAAACTCACCTGATAACAAAAACGGAAGGAAAGGCTGAGCATGGGTGGGCCTGAGGCAGTGGTGGAGAATTGGTTCCAGAAGATTGCTTTTTTCCCTTGGAAACAATTACCTGAGATGCACAATGTTTACAGAACAGGGGTTTTATTTGGAACCTGAGGCCAAGAACAGACTGAGGAAGAGATTGTTAAATTTTCAGCAATTTTGTGAGCCCGTTATTAAACATTAAATTACAAAACTTACAATAAAATAAATCATGTTAAAAACAAAAGCATAACAGACTAAATGCTCATCACTTCCTAGTTTTTTGGCTATATTTGACTATCATCTATGTTCTTCAGATTATCTATTGTGTCTGTTACTATCTATGTCTACATTAAGTAATGTCATGTTGGTGGCTGAAAGTCAGCCTTGGTGAAAGATTTACATCACAGAAACCCATAACTGCTATAAATCAAGACCTTTTTTTCTCAGATCGACAGCTTTTAAACATTCACTAGCACACCACTGGCTAAGGATCAGGAATACCAGCATCCAGATGTGTCTGGATTTCCAAAGACTCAATAAAAGCATATGTTTGGGCAACCTATTTCATCTCCTTAAGTATGATGGTCCCTAGTAACACACAAACATTTCAACGAATGAACTGGAGGGAAGGAAAAACTTTTTCTCTACCCTCTTAGGTTCTGTAACTGAAGACTGCAAATTAAACTGACGAAAGACAAATTAACAAAAGAAAAGCATACAAATTTATTTGATGTTAATATTTTTACATGCATGGGGGCTATATAGAAAAATGAAAAACCCAAAGAAACAGTTACACTTGGGGACTTATATACCATTTCAACAAACGGCAATAAATTGTAAGAAGTGACTAGACAAAAGAAAGGGGGTTTGGGCTTTGGGGGAAGGTAAATTGTGGGACGGTAAATATATAGGAGGAACTAATGGTAGATAAGGGTTATTCAGTAAGGTTTGTCTATGCAGACTTATCTCAGTGCTGGCCCTCTATCTCCAGTGATAAGGGTCACTCTCTTCATAGGAATTGGGGGAGAAGGGACAGGGAGAATCTATGCCTTCACGAAGGAAAAATGTATGCCCTGCTTTTCGGCAGACAGGGGGAGGGCAGAGAAATATTCCTATGCCTTTTTCTCAATTGCCTCCAGCTCAAACTAATCCTATACCTATGCCAAAGTGGCACCTTTTGGGTTGAGATATTCTGATAGCCTTCAGAACAAATGAACAAATGAATTAATATCCAGAATGCTATTTCTCAATACTCAGAGCTTCCTTCAACATGTAAAACAAAGTCCTCTAAAAACTTACAGCGGAAAGTATGGTGGTCCAAGGACTGGCAGCATAGGCATCAGCTGTGAGTGTGTTAGAAAAGCAAAATCTCAGGCCGCTTCACAGGCTTACTGCACTTTCACACAGTAAACTTTGAGAAGCACTGCTGTAAATGTCAGCCTGGCCACGTTAGTCAGAATGCTTTCCCTCCCCTCCTGAAATTCTACCACTCAGAAATCCATGGTAGTTAACAAGCCTTTAAAAGTCATATATCACTGAGTGGGTTAATGGTCCAACCCTAAGAAGAATTTGTTCAAAGAGATTGCTTTCTTCCCTTTGAAACTTTACCTGAAACGCACAGTGCCTACAGAATGGAGGTTTCATTTGGAAAAGACAGGAGAAAGTGAATGAGGAGATAGTTCAGTGACTCCCCAGGATCATTGCAATAATCTTCTAACTCTCCTTCTCACGTTCTTCCTCACCCCACTACAGTCTAGTCTCCACTTAGCAGCTAGAGGAACTTTGCAAATGCAGATCAAGTCAGGGAATTCCTTTCCCATTGCCTTTAGAGTAAAATCTGAACTCCCGATGGGAACCAGAGCCCCAGGAAAATCTCCCCCAGCCCTGTCAAATCCCACCCTGTTCTCCTATGCTTCTGGGCACTCCATGCTTCCTCTGCCTTCTGTACTCGCCGTTCCCTCTACCTGGAATTCTCTGCCCCTGGATCTTCCCTGACCGCTCACTCAGTCTGTGCTTAAATGTCTATATTCAGAGAGGCCATTGCTGACCAAACCCCATATCATTCTATCATATCACCTGCTTTCTTTTCTTCACAGTAGTCATCACTCTTTGAATTTGTCAGACTTACTTATTTTCTGTATACTCCAAGACACACGCACACACACACACACACATACACACACTCACACCTCCACGCACTAGGCAGATGAGGTGACTGTTAGGGAGGCAGAGCACCAGCCCCCACTGCACTGGCCACTTTTTTCCTGTACATTTATTTTTCCACTTGCATTTATACTTGCCTTTTTGTCAGCACTGGTCAGTGCTGGGATGGGCCCCACTGAGTGGGCCTCTATGACCCCCCCCCTTCATTTGGGATTATACTGTCAAACAGAAGCCAGTCCAACATCTGAGTCTTTTGTTAGACACAGTTTCAATATATTCAATCCAGCCACCAGGCCAGGATGCTTCTTTGCCATCTCTGTTTCCTACATAGGTCTCCCCTGTGGACCTCAGGCATCTCTCCAAGGATAGCCTCAGTGACTCCATTTCTAGGTCCCTGGGGATATCTTGCTGTGGCTGCAAAGGACCATGGGCCCTGGTGGGACCCCTGGCCTTTCACAGGCTGCACTGGGAACCCATCCTCCACTTCCTACATTATTTTTATGGGAACAGGTATTCTGGGTTCACAAAAATCCAGAGAGGACAAATTGAGGGGTAGCTGTACACTCACCATGCCTATTAACAAAGCATCTCAGGGAAGAAAGTGCTATGGGATGAGACTTTTCCATCCTTCCTTCCCAGTAAATATCCTTCACATCATCTATTTTCATATTTTACCTTTGTCATAAACAGTATAGACAAATCACTTTTCCTTCATTCAGATCTTTATCCCTTTCAGGCTCTTGTCCTATGAAGTATATACTTTTGGGGGTGTCTGCCCACCCTAACCTTTTCTTCTTTTTTCATCAGCATTGTCCCCCATCTATTGGAATGCCCACCAGAGTAACAAGAGAAGAGGGAGGCTGCAGGAGAGGAGACATGAAAAACAAAGTGAGAAAGTGTGTACCTGTCAGCTCCAGCTCCTGACTTGCCACCCCTGGGGACATTCCCTGCCTGGGGGTCCACCCATCACTACATCTCCAGTGGTAATGGCTTCTGCTGGTGACCTGCACCAGTCTGGGAGACTGCTTCTTCAGCCTCTGTCCCTTGCTGCTTTGTCTTACTTTTCACTCCCTCCTCATCATCCTCCCTCAGCCCTTCCTCTGATTGGCAGGTCAGCGCCCGGGTATCTTTATCTCACAGGTGCTAGCTGCCAGTGGGCTGGAAACAAAGACCAGAGAGAGAGGTCAGGAAGATGTGGGTATGGGGTCTGAGTCACAATCTTTGGTGGTTTTTGCCAACTTGGTGGCAGACAGCTGATCTGGACGATCTAATGCACTCCAGGGACTGAACTCAGCAGCAGGGCTATCAGGGCACAGGGGTGGGCCCTGCTCACTTTGGGGCCAGGGCCAGAGTCAGACCACGCTCCCCTCAGGCCCGACCCCTCGCTCCTGCTCCCTCCCGCCTCAGCCACCTCCTTTGGCACCTCTGACCTCCAGCCCCTGTCCCCCACTGGTTGCCCCTCCTCCTCCCTGATGCCAGCTCCCTCTAAAGACACACAGAAACAAATTATTTATGAAGAGCCCTCATTTACAATGCATCCATAAGGCCTGGGAAGACACCCATAATTTATTTAATGAGCACAGACACCATGATTCACGAATGACGATTCCAGTCAGAAATTAGCTTCATTAATCTGCTGTGAGCCCTCTGCTTTGATTTAGAGCCTCTAGAGCACCTCAGACCCACAAATCTCCTCAGCATTTCTGTTGCTTCTGCCTGGGCCTGGCTCAGGTGAGGCTCCAGCACAATCACCTTGCACCTGCACCGCGGGCCTTCTCACCTAGCCATGCTTAGCGGCCACCCCCACATCCTGCCTCTGGGCCGCCTGGCTCTGCTCTGCAGGAAACTCCCCAACCTGCTGTGCAACTGGCCTAGCTGTATACAATGGAGGGGCATCTCAGACCAGACATCCCTGAGGGCCTTGACCACCCCACCCTCAAGTGACAGCCATCCTGGGATTTGTGCCAGTCACCACAACACCCGGCAGGTCACAGACCTGAGAGCTGCTGGCACACCTCATTCTAACTAAACAGATGTAGATGTTTTCCAGCTGCCAGTCATACATCCTTGCTGAGCAGACATGCCCCCCGTCCATGTGCCTCAGGGAGCCCACCTGCAGGAGTCGGGGGAGGTGGCAATAGTAGAAACTCTGCCTGAGCTTCAGTGTCCTATGTCCCCTCTTCAGTACTCTGGTGACCTCATCATTTTTTATCCCCTAAGCAGAGGTGGACTACAGGTTGCTGCACACATGACTTTCAATTATTCTCATTTTTGCAATTTTTACCCAAGGAACACGAACACATGGGTTAAAGAAACAAAAAGTTTTGTAAAGCGTGTATTCATGCAATAAACAGCAGTCTCCCACTACAGCCACCCCCATTTTCATTTGGTATGTATCTCCATATCTTGAAAAGAAATATGCATAGATTATTACTTTGAAGTTTTGGGGTTTTTGTTTTTGTTCTTTTCAATTTTAGGCATTGTCTCTATAAAATATGAGTCCTTAGTTCTCTTTCACCACACCACCTTTTCTACACACACATTTCAAGTCCAGGGGTAAGCAAACAATGACCCTAGGCTGGTCACCTGTCTGAGTAAATAAAGTGTTAATAGAACACAGACACACCCACTTGTTTATGTATTGTCCACAGCTGCTTTAGTGCCATAACAGGAGAGGTGAGTAGTTGCAACAGAGACTGAATGGCCCACAAAGCCTAAAATATTTACTATCTGGCTCTTTACAAAAACATTTGCCAACCTTTGTCTGTCTTTGCATTCTATCTATATAGTTCTATTGAATTTTGGTTGTAGACCAACATCCAGTGTTTCCATTATTGTAACTATCTAAATGCCATACTCTACTGAGCCATGTAGTATGAGGATGTATTTTTTTCCGGTACATTTTTTTCCCACTGGCATTTATAATTGCCTTTTTTGTTTGCTTGCTTACTTGCTTCAATCTCTTTGTCCTTAATACTAACTCCACAAATTCTTCACCAGGTGTGCAAATCTATTTGAACATATTAAGTTATTGACTTTATCTACTTGGCGATATTGCGTCAGGAGCCTCTGAACTGCTCCAATCTGAACTGGTTACTCTCTGGGTCTGCTGCACAGCCATCATCTTGCTATAAAGTGGGGGTCCTTTTGCCTCTCTACTATGCTCAATCCCCTATTTCCAGGATCAATGTCACTCACTTTCTTCATTTACTCTAATCTGAAGGAGTATATACTCTACTGTTGTCCTCCACCCACAAAAAAGACAGAGGTGGTGCATTTTCTGAAAGTTTGCATGTCTGAAAATGTCTTTATTCTTTCTTAACAATAATTTATTATTGGATTTGGAATAAAATTAATGGATGGAAATTGTTTTCCCTTGGCAGGCTGAGGGCTTTTCCACCGTCTCCTATAAGTCTCGCTGTTGACAAGTTTGATGCTACTTGGCTTTCCTGATTGTTTGGGGATTTTGTACGTCTTTCTCTTGGGAGCGTGAAGAAGCTTCTATTTTTCCGAGAGTCTTCAAATTTCACAATCTACCTTGACCTGGATCAAATTCTTTCCTGTAGAAAAGGCCCTTTCAGTCTGGAAACATTCTGAAACACTTTAATATTACTCTTTTGATGATTTTCATCCTGCCAATTCTCTCTTCTTCTCTTCTGAAACTCTAGTTGTTTGGGTGTTGTATCTTATAAACTAGCCTCTAATCTTTTTCTTTTTCTTTCTTATTTTCTATCTTGTTGAGTTTTTGCTATGTGGTCTAGGAAATGAACACGAATGGACAGCTAAAAAACATCAGTCAGTTGAGGAAGTGTCTAATCTGACAGACTGAGGCTAAAACACTTAAATTTATAACTGCTAGGGAGGAAACAATATTTGAGAAAATGAAAACTTGGGGAAATTATTATTAATATTCTCACTGAGACAGGAAAAGAATGGGAAGCTATGAAAAAGTGACATTCAGAAAACACAAGAGCACCATGATTGCAAAACTAAATACTCACAAACCAAATGGAAGCTCTGGGTGGGCCTAGCCAGCCATGACAATTTGTCTGAGTCATTTTTTGGTATACTCCTGATGTTGTTATCTTTTGGTCCTTCCTCTTGGAATAAGCATAATCTACAGAGAAGACAGAGATAAAGCTGGTTGCCAATGAGAAGGAAGGTTGGGGTCTCAATATTCAATGTGTAAATCCCTCTACATGCACACAATATTTGATGTGCAAATATTCACTTAATCACTGTGCATTCACAATGGTAACCCAATTTTCAACGATGCTTGATATTATCCCAGTCCATAGAATCTCTGTTTTCAGTCTCTCCAGAGACTAAATCTATGACCTCTAGTCTGCTGTCTGGCTGTGTGCAATAGTGAAGAGGATTGAGGAGGGGAGGGGTGCAGCGTCTGATGTCATCTTAAGCTAGGCTTTCAACCAGTCCTGTTTTAACTTTACTTTTAACCCCACCCTCAGGGGTACCTGCTGCCACCACGTAGAGAGACTCAGTGGGTTCTTGGACAAAAGTTGAACTACTTCTTGACTTTTCCTACTGTTGATTTAGGATTTAGCTTTATTTTTTGTGGCTGCTGAATCGATTATCACTCATACTGTCTTCCCACTGCTATATTGGTGTAGGCATTATTTCTTCTCCTGTTCTCCTTGCAAGGATTTTTTTCTCCTTTTGGGGATCGCTTTAGTGTCTTTTAAGTGATGTTTTAGAATAGATAAAAACTAAGTATTAGTGTTCAGTCTGTCATTTTCAAAGAAGTCTCTCAATATAAAATTTATGAGTACCACCCCTTTCTCTATATCATTTCTGTTTCCTACCAGACTTTATTCTACACAAGGCTCATAGCAGCTACTTAGTAAACAGTAGGCTGGCCCAAAATTAGCACTTAGGGAAATTTTGTAGAGCTGATACACCTCCTCACACTGTTATCACTTAAAGCCTCATCTGTCTTCACTTTTCTTCAGTCCTTTTTTTCCAGTCCAGGTTTCATCCACACTGATCTTATATCTGTGTTTTCCAATCTGGTAGTCACTAGCCACCTATATC
The DNA here is from genome assembly GCF_057876585.1 of Rhinolophus sinicus. Taxonomy (NCBI): domain Eukaryota; kingdom Metazoa; phylum Chordata; class Mammalia; order Chiroptera; family Rhinolophidae; genus Rhinolophus; species Rhinolophus sinicus. The sequence continues at coordinate 34,923,985 of NC_142505.1, forward strand.
TAGTGCTATGTCTCCAGATAGAGCCCTGCCCTCTCTCACATTTATACTTTTACATGTGTTGTTCCCTCCATCTGGAACGTGATTGCTTTTGTGCTCTCAGTTTGAGATTAAGGTCTTTTCTGGGAGACCTTACATAAACCACTCATCTTTCTCCAAAATTCTGGATTAGATGCCCTTCCTTTGTGTACTAAGAGAACTATGAATTTACCCTTTTAGAGCACTTACTTTTTGCCACTAGACTATGAGTTCATCCAGGACAAAAATTCATATTATTTACACCTCTATCCTTGAGACCTACCACAGTGTCTAAAGTTTATACACTATTGGGGAGTAAAGAAGGAAACATTCAAACAATGAAGGGAAAAAGAGAGAGGGAAGGAGGAAGCTTGGAGAATGGGAAGGCTTATTTGTGGCATTCAGTTCCATCTGGTCTGTGCTTTCACCACAACTCATTTTTAGCTCACATGTGACTTCTTGTTTTCATTAACTTATGTGGTAAGTTATTCTTAATTGCTCTTAACATATGCTGCTCGTCCTTATAGGAGGATTATAGCCCCCCCCCCCATTGACATCAGATTTGGTCATATAGTCCCCCCCCCAATTGACATCAGATTGGTCATATGACCTGCCTTGCCCATTCAAATGTGAGTAGAAGTGTTATGTGACACTGTAGAGACAAAGCTTTACAGCCAATATGTGGTTCAGCCATATTTCCATTTGTTTTTTGCCACAAAGTCAGTGATGTCCCTGATAGGAGCTGATTCTTCTTCCTGGATTCTAATAGAAGACAGTGTGGAACAAAGCTATAGTGCACTTACAATGGAGCTGACCTCCATGTGGGTGGAGAAATAAACCTTTGTCAGCCACTGATTGCAGGCTGTTTATTATTGGACAATAATTTTGCCTAAGCTAAATGATAGGTACAGCTGGTGATAATCCCATGGGTATACAATGTAAGAAGAGCCATAGCATTTGAGAATATAACAGTTAGAAGGTCATCCTATTAGCCTCCTCTGCAACAGAGAAATCCTCTGCCCAGTAGCCTGGGCCTTTGAAATTTTGCCAGAGCTCCTTTGGTGCCAGGGAAGGGAGCTCACCAGATTGTATGTCAGTTTGTTTCACTACTGAAATTCAAATTGTTTAAACATTTTGCAGTTGGTTCTCCCCCACTGGTTCTAGCCTGCCACCTGTAGCCACTCAGATCAATCACTCTGTATTCCCCAGGATAGAATATGAGTTATTAGAGGTTTAATCATGTCCAGACTAAACATTGCCGGTCTTACTTGGTTGAAAGACTTAGAAGATGAGACTGAAGCTCTTCTGACTCTTTAAGATAAAGGCATTCTTTCTAATCCAAAGTTACCAGGATTCTTTGTAGATTCCATGAATGGAAATAGTACTTTCTAAACAAATTTTCCCATTTACAACTTTAAAATTCACAGAAACATATAATTATTGAGCTCGATCCATTGTAAAATTTTGCCAACATGCTCCCATGCTTTTTTTAAATGCCCATGATTTAGTTAACATGTTTTAAAAACAACAATGTACGTTTTAAATGCTTCCAAATAGTCAAGAAGAATGTAGCCCTAAGTAGATGCCACTATATTTCCAGGAAACCAATTATAGTTTTATTCTAATGAGGTTTCCACTGATTTATGTGTTGTGTTTCTTTTAAATGTAAGAAAAGACAATTGCTATGAGAAATAGAGTCTCTGAGTGACTCCAGAGGATAAAAGAAAAAAACAGTATGATCAACTAACAGAGAGAAAAAAAAAAAACAACTCGTATTTCTGCTTTGAATAAATGGTTTTCTTTTTCTATCATTGATCCTTCTTATTTAACTACAAAAGTAAATCATGAATACATGCTTATTATAAAAAATTCAACACTACTGAATTCTTTAGAGCATACTATCCGATAGAACTTCCTGTGATGATGGAAATGTTCCATAACTGCACTGTCCAATAAAGTAGCCATTAGCCACCTGTAGCTATTGAGCACATTAGAAATGAAGCTACAAGACTGAGAAACTGATATTCATTTTTATTTAATTTTAATTAAACTAAGTTAAATACTCAGATGTGGCTAATGGCTACCATATTGGATAGCACAAATAGATATAGAATAAAAAAGTAAAATCACATTCATCTTCAAATCCCACAAGAAACTATTTTTATTGGTTTGGCATATTCTTTGGACAATTTGGACAAAAGGGTTATGCTATATGTTATGCCAGTAATAATGAACACAATAGGATATAGCATGGGCTCTGGAGTCAGATAGTCTGGATTCAAATCCTAAGTCAGCATACTAGATGTGTGACCTTAAACAAATTCATTAAACTCTCAGTTTCTTCATCTATAAAATGAGGCTAATAACAGTAACTACCCCTTAGGAATCTTTAGAGAAGTAAATTAGCCAGTGCTTTTAAAGTCCCTAGAACAGTTCCTATGACATAATAAGCATTCAAAAAATGTTGAATATTGGTATTAATATATTGTATGCATACTGTTCATTGCTTATATTGTACTTCTTTCTTTAGTAAGCTTTATATGTCAGAGCATAAAGATCTACCTTATTTTTTTAATTATAAAAAGTAATAAGTGCACATGTTTTAAAAAAAAAAAAAGAGTAGTCAAAATCTACTGACTTACACTTTCTGAAATGGCAGACTTGATAATTCAGCTCAATCCTCATCTAAGATACTGTAAGAATGAGACCAAAAAAGATTTAACTGCTTAAAAGACCTAAAAAGCTAACAAAATAGTGAAGAATTACCAAGTCAGGATTTTGGGGAGAGCAGAGGTCCAGGGAATCCAGTCCAGTTCATGGCACTGATTTTTCCCTGACAGAATAATAAGGGATCCAAATGTTGGGGTTATCAGATACACACTTTGAAATAACCATACTTATACTAAAGGAAATAAAAGGCAAAATTGAGAATGTCAGAAGAAGACTAGAAAGTATAAAAAAGAACCAAACGGAAAATCCTAACACCAAAAATAAAACAAAAAAATAATAAATTACTCATTGAATGAATTTAAGTGCAGACTGGAAACAGCTGAAGTGTGAATTTGTGACTTGGAAGTTAAATTAGAAGAGAATATCCAGAATAAAACATGGAGAGACAAAAGGATGGGGAAGAAAAAACTTCAAAGAGAGGATAAAAGTTGTTGAGGGTTATGTGAAGCCTAATTTACGTTTAAACGAATTCGCAGAAGAAACAAGGTAGACTAAGAAAGACAGTAACATTTGAAGTGAAAATGGCTGAGAACTTTACAAAACATACAAAAAAAAAAAAATCAATCAATAAGCTCAAGAAGTCCTGTGAACCAGAAGCAAAAGAGAGAGAAAACACTGGACACATCACCATAAAATGACCTTAAAGCAAAGACAGTAAGCAAATCTTAAAAACAGCTGGAGAAAAATGTTAGATAGCTTCCTAAGGAGCAACAACAAAACCAAAAGTTAATTTCTCAACTGAAACAATGGAAGCCAAAATTCAGCTAAACCATCTCCTAAAAGTGATAAGGGAAAAAAAAAAATGTCAACCTACAATTTCAGCAAAAATACCTTTCAGAAACAAAAGTTAAAAAATGATTTACAGGAGAAAATCTGAGAGGATTCATCACCAGGAGATTCTCACTAAAGAAAAGACTAAGTGTTCTCTAGAGGCAGAACAATCTCTAGTGAAAGGTTAGAATTGTAGGGCAGAATGAAGATCAACAAAAATGGGGATAAATCTACAAAAATGTTGAAATAAAACTAGATTACTAAAGTCCCAAGGGACTTAAAGTATATTTAAATTTAAACATGCATATAAGTCAAAGAGGGAAAATGAAAGTTAAAGTATGCTAAGGTCCTTGCTTATTTTGGACAAGGGAAAGTGCCAATTATTCTTAGACTTTTATAAGTTACAGGTGCAAGTTGCAATATCTAGGGAAATCATCTCTCTATTGCTAATTTAAATTTTTTGTGATAAAATGGATTTTGAATTCTATCAAATGATTTTTGGGTATCTTTTGAGACTTTCATCTTGTTTTTCACCCCTTTGAACTATTAATGTAGTGAAATCTTTGAGAGAATTTATAACACTAAACCAACCTTGAATGCCTGGAATATAACTTCTGATATGATCTATTATATGTTTATGTATATTGCCTGGATTTAATCCATCAATATTTTGGTGTTTTGGTTTTATTTTGTTTTTGCACAGGTTGGCCTGTAATTTACAGTCAGCCCTCCACATCCACAGGTTTCAAATATGTGGGTTCAACCAATAATGAGACAAAAATAATCAGAAAGATTTTAACTTTCAGAATTTCAGAGAATGGATGGCATTCATTCATATGATGAAGTACTATACAGCAAAGAAAATGAATAAACTTTTGGTATATGCTCAACATGGATGATTCAGAAACATAATGATGAGTGAAAGAAGCAAATCAAAAATAGCAAAATTAACAATATATTAATTAATGATACATGCAATTGTGGCAACAAACCCCGTAAAGTAAATAAAGCAAGGCAATGAATACCGGGGGAGGGAAGAAGTGATATGATCAGAGAGTTTGGTTACTCCCTTAATTTTAAATTTATATATATTTTTAATTATATATAGACACATGTACTTTTGTATAAATGATACATTTCATGACAAAAATGTTAAAGAAAAAAGAGCTATTGATTTTTATATATATATTTTATAATTACCCTGTTTCCCTGAAAATAAGACCTAGCCGGACAATCAGCTCTAATGTGTCTTTTGGAGCAAAAATTAATATAAGACCCAATATTATATTATATTATATTAATTATATTATATTATAATATTATATTATATTATATTATATTATATTGACCCCAGTATTATATTATAGTAAAATAAGACCGAGTTTTATATTAATTTTTGCTCCAAAAGATGCATTAGAGCTGATTGTCCGGCTAGGTCTTATTTTCAGGGAAACACAGTAGCTACCTTATTATTCTTTTATTGTTTCTAATAATTTTTCCATCAGTTCTCTTGGTTTGTATATGATAGTATCAACTACGTACATGTAATGGTAATTTTGTTTTCTCCTTTCTAATATTGATACTTATTTCTTTTTTCTGATAATTATATTGGCTGTTGCTTCTAGATCAATGCCAAAATAACAGTGATCATCTTTTTGTCTTGCACCTTTCATGGATCGCTTCCTGCAGTGTTTCATCACAGAAATGTATAAACATTTGCATGCTCAGAGGTGTCTCAGGCTAAAACAGGCTGCTTGAAGAGACAGGCAGCAAGCCTCAGTGAATTAGTGTTTTAGTTTGTTGCTTATTTGTCACTGCACACTATGTGGGGATGCTGACATCATCCCATGGCCCCCGTGGGGCCAAATGGAAGGGGCCAAAATGGAAAAAGCACTGCCTGTACCCAAGAAGACAGCCACTCTGCTCATGATGAGCTCACTCAAAGGCCAGGCTGTGTGGCCTTCTCTACAGAGCCCAGAGTGCTCACACCAGGCTCACCTTCAATTACAGAATTGACTGGCTCACAAACAGGCTGGAGGGAGTCCTCCATCTCAAACCAGACACCTGCATGCCTGTGACAGATCTGTCCCCACAGGCCATTCTCTGAGCAGAGCACAGCTGAACCCCAAACAAACACCTCTCTCAAAAGGCCTGTGTTTCATTTAATAGAGTTCCAATAGAATGTTCAGAAAGCTTGATGCTTTTTCACTTCCGCAACATCTTCTGCAGCAGCTGCAAGAGTTCCCTGGGCTCTCCTCCCGCCCACATCTCAGGACCTCCTCACCTGAGAAATTTGCCACTACTTGAGCTTACCAATTGTTTTAAAACAGTGCCCAAGGTGAGTTGTTGAAGGGCTTTTACTGAAAATATTCAGGGCCTGTGTATATAGTAATACGTCTGCAGAACTTCCAGGTGGGAGGTGTGTTAATAATTGCTTCCAGAGCCTGGGTGGGCAACAAAATTAAAACCTTTTAAAAATACAAATTCAAAAATCCCACGCCAGGCTAATGGAATTATAATCTCAAATGATAGGGCCTGGGAATGAGAATTTTTCACAAGTAATAGTAATTAGTTTTTACTATATAACAAACCACCCTAAAACACAGTGGCTTAAAGCAATAAGCATTTAATATTTCTCATGAATCTACATGTCAACTGACCGGTTCTCCTGGTCTCAATTGGGCTCATTCATGCATCTGTGGTCATCTGTAGTTTGGGTAGGTGGTGCTACTAACCTAGGCTGTGCTCTTTCACTTTATGGGGAATCGGCTGGCTGAAGGCTAGTCTATGATAAGCTTGGTTGGGACTCGTGAGTTCCCAACCACATGGTCTCTCCTTGTCCAGCAGGCTAGCTTGGGCTTGCTCACAGGGAATCTAAGGGAAAGCTAAAGCAAGCAATACTTCTTGAGGTCTAAGCTTAGAACAGACACACCGTCACTTCTGCCTCATTCTGTGGCCAAAGCAAGTCATAAGTCCAGCCCAGATTCATGGGGGAAGGGAATAGATCCCAACTTTTTATTGGAGAAGCTGCAAAGTGCCACTGCAAGAACAACGGGTATGGGGAAGGGTGAAAATTGGGAACATTTTCCCCATAAATCTGCCACATATCTCCCCTGGTGAAACTCCTACAGGCAACGTGGCATTACTCTCCAGAATATCTGTGTATTCCAGGGATAAACAGTGTCCTCACAAAGTGTCTCTCAAGAGGTCAAGATGAAGCCACTCAAGATCTTGCATTGTGCCATTCATCCATGAGCCTTAATTAATTCTCACATCCCAGAATCTGTGCCTTGCTACTGGGACTAGAGACTCAATCCTATTAGCACCACAAAGGTAATCATGGGCCTGACTGACCCCAACCAACTCACAAAAGCCTCTGTTCTTACCTACCATCCATTGAATTCATTCGCATAAAACATGTAAGCAGCTGCCCAGACATTTGGTCAGCATTCTTTTTCTATAAGCAGAGACATAGGGATAGAAATCAGAACCAGATTTCTCTGTATATCAGGTAGGATTTTTTCAGTTACCACTGATAGAAAACTCAGCTCAAACTGACTGAAACAAAAAGAGAAAGTACTGGTTCCCATGGTACATTTGTGTAGGTCTGGCTGTAGGCCCATCTTGATCTAGGAGCTCACATAATGCCTTCAGGCTTGGTATTCCCCGCCTTTTGGCTCTGCCTTCTGCCTGTATGAGACTCATTTTCAGTCTGCATTAGAGTTACTCAGCAAAGCCAGGCTTACACCCTCATAGGCTCAAGACCAACTGAAACAGAGAATGTGTTTGTCTCTCAATATTCCAGCAAAATCTTGTTTCTTCTTATTGCATCTGAGTGGGTCACCTGACCAACCCTAAACCAATCACTGTGAGAGGAGCATGTGAGATCCTCTATTCTAATGACGATAGACTGACAACAAATAATATAAATAAGAACTGTAGTATGTTTGATGGTGGTGTTACTGGGAAAAACACAGCACAGAGGGAGAATAGGAAATGTCAGAGTGAGGGCTTAATTGTAGGTGAGGTGGCCAAAGAACATGTCTCTGAGTAGAGCAGGTCAAACACGGGGCAGGGTAAGGTATGCAGGTACCTGAAGAAGAGCATTCCAAACGAGGGAACAGCTAGTGTGAAGTCCCTGAGGCAGGAGTGGGATGGCCTCTCATGGGCTCTCTGCTCCCATACATTCGGAGGTACCCTCCTGGCCCTTTAGAGAGGACTGTGGGTCAACCAACCAATTTCAACTCCTCTTTGTATAGATGAATCTAGAGACAGCTTTAATCCTCAATTTTTCTTGTTTTTGTCTGTCATGACTGACATTTTTTAAGATGATAGGCCAGTTATTCTGCAGAATACCCCTCACATGGAAGTTTGTCTGGTATTTGGGGCAGAAAAACCACAAAAGTGATGTGGTTTTTCTGCTCATATCAGAAGGCCCATGGCATCAATCTATCCTGTCCCAAGATGTTAACTTTGATCACTTCTTTAAGGTCATGTCTTTTGCCTTCTCCACTATAATGTTTCTATTCTTTACTTTATTATCCTAAGTATCTTGTGGAGAGATACTTAAAGATTATGTTTATATCCTGTTTCTTATCACACTTTTACCCACTAGTTTTGGCAACTTGTTTCAAGTTCCCAGGTGACCTAAATGTACAGCAGGGCTGAGAACATTCTCTGGAGCTTCCCTGGCCCTGGGTCCCACTTTTAAAACTAGGAGAGAGAAATGCTGCGCGGTCTCCTCACAGAACTTGCTGATTGGTGTGGGCCACAGAGAAAAACAGACTGTGGCAGCATCGGCCACTGTGTCCAAGCACTAAAATGGGGGCTCCCTGGGTGAAGGAGCATCTGATCCAGCCAGGGGTTCAGAGTCAACATCAGCAGAGTCTACAGCAGCTCTGGTGTGATGGCTGTCAGCCTGGGATGCTCCCTTGTCAGTCTGACCTGCTGCGGATGAGGGCTTTGTTCTGTGCTCACTGCCCCAGGGCACCCCAAGATATCAAGCCCCTCTGGCTGCAGCAGGTGAAGCAGCACAGTGCAGCCAGGAGATGGATTCTACATAAAGTGACCAACTGTCCCGGTTTATCCAGGACTAATGAGACACCCTAGACACAGGTGGGACTTTCAGTGCTAAAATCAGGGACGTCCCAGGTAAACCAGCATAGGTTGATCACCCTAATAGCCTCTTATCTTAAACATACCTGGTGCTCAGCGACAAAAACTATGCCCAGAGGTGATCCAGAAAGCCAGGTTGAAAATAACTGACTTAAGAGATTAAGGGGACTGAGATTGGTCTTTAAGAAACTGATAGGCCCAGAAAGTACAGAGCAAGATTGTCAGGAGGGGTGGTGGGGATTCTGTTTGACACAATTAGGGCACTGAGGCCAAGTGGGACTAAAACAAATCCATGAACCCAAATTGACCTATGACTGGTATGAATGAAAATAGAGATGAGGTGACCTCCCTCCTCCAAGTTCCCACAAGCTTCTCTCCTTTAGAGCTCTGACAGCTGTCAGAGGATTTAGGCACCAAAATAACTATGGTATCCACCCTTCCAGCCCTCTCTGCACACATATACACATAATAATTTTTTTTTAAAAGTGCAAGTAATTCCAACAAAATTCTCATCCTCCCCCCACCCCCGCCCAGACACACACACACTTTCACCCTTTGTTGATGGCCCTGTCTGCTGGGGTTCTATAGGCACACCTGATCTGCCCATAGGGTCATCCAGCCCTGCTCCTCACACTGAAATGGCCTGCTGACCTGTTGTCTTCTGCTCAACCCTGGAAACTTACAGAGAACAGGCATTCTGCCTAAATCATCTCCATGCTCCCAGCCAGGGCTGGGCATAAACACCAAATAGGCGGCATTCTCAAATTAGACAATTTGAAGAAAGTTTACCAAAGGGCTATTTACAAGGATGCACCCAGAGTTTTAAGACACTGGCTCTCAACTTACATACACATTAAACATCCTGGACAGTCTTAAAAATTATTGCTGCCTGGGTCTCATCCCCAAAGAATGTGATCCAATTAGTCTAAAGCTACACTGCCCAATAAATAGCCAAATATGGCCACTGAGCATTTGCAAAGTGGCTGGTACAAATGAAGATGTGTTTTAAGTGTAAGCTTAAAATGCCAGATTTTGAAGGCTTAATATAAATAAATAAATAAGTAAATAAATGCAAAATATTTTTTTTGAATGATTTTTAAATCTTTAATATTTTTTTAGAATGATTTCTTGTTGAAATGGTTATATTTTGGCCATACTGGGCTAGATAAAATATATTATAAAAATTAATTTCATCTGATTCTCTTTACTTTTAATATTGTGACTACTAGAAAATATAAGATTACATATGTGGCTTAAATTATATTTCCGACAAACAGCACTGGTCCAGAGTGCAGCCTGAGCATCAGATTGGAAGTTTAAAAACAAACTTCCTGGATGATTCTCATGTGTACCCAAGACTGAGAAGCACTGGTTCAGAGACATCATAAGAAACAATGCAGTCGCGTGTGACTAGCAACAGAAGGGTGATTATGGGAACATGGGGAGAGTAGCTCTATCACAAGAACAGTCTGGCAAAAGCAGTGGTGTTCAGTGGAGGGAAGAAGTAAACTCAAGTTCACTAAGGAGGAAGCCAGGGAAATAAACACTCAGATCCCTGTCTCTTCCTGCCTTGGAGCCCCTACTGGCAATCCCCCATGGCTGAACCCAATTGACAGCCAAATGACAAGGGAGCCCAGTGGATGCAGCCCGTACAGGTCAGCTTCCCTGGGCCCAGAGCAAGGTTGAAAAGGACGGAAAGTAGGTTTGAAGCCAATGGAAAATATCTAGCTCAGGTACTTAATGAATGTTCTGGAGATAAACAAAGAGCCCCCAGATGAAACACATAAACCCTTACAGTAGCAACACTGACCACAGGTGGGCTGTACACCTTCCATTTCCCCAGCCCTAGTGTTATATCCAGTGAGAAAAGCAATCATCAGCAATTGAATTGCCCAGAATAATTTCCAAAGCTAAGAAACTCCTAGGCATTCTCTTTACTCACAAACAGTAATTTTGAAGTCCTTGGATACTTCAAAATTACTGTTTGTGAATAAAGAGGATGCCTAGGAGTCAGGTCCTGCAGACAAAATGTCAACTAATAATATGAATAGTCACAATAAGTTTCTATTTATTGAGTGCTTACCATGTGCCAGACACTGTGCAAAGTGTTTCCCATAAATTGTAGTGCAGTGTGGCTCTATGCTTTCTCTCAACTTCACAGTAGAAAATACATATTACGTATCAGAATGTAAAAATGGAACTATTTTTTTTTTGTCTTAATTTCTCCTGAGGTCCCAAAGATGAAAAAGAAAAACATTTAATGCCAGTTATCCTCATATTCTAAAGGATGGCATCTAATGCTTTTGTAGAACATACAAAGCTATCATTAAATGGGGTCTGCCTGCATTCTGGCTGAAGGGACAGCGGCTACCTGAGGCATGACCTTCTCCTTGCAATCACAAGAGTACAAAAGATCAAGACAAACCACTCAGGCACTTATCAAGCTCTGTGTCATAACTACTATCCATCCATTGCCCAAATCCAAAATCAGTGAGGTGGCAAATCTAATGCACAGCAAGAGCACATAGCAGAGGGAGGGAGTAAAGACTTGTAATCGATAACCAAATAATCATAATAGTCCAATAATTCAAAGAGAGAAGAAGCAGTTGACATTCACTCCCCCACACCAGGGTTCCCAGTCCAAAGCTCACAGAGAGAAATGCATTAAACTTGATAAGAGTGTGCAATTATATGATTATCGCATTGGACAGGACATTTTAGTTATTGAAATGAGAACTTTCTTGAGACTGGAACTGGTCAGAAGACATTTTGTCACCTGACAGTGACCTACAAGTCGATTATGAATTTATCCGAAATTCCATCTAGACCAGGGAAGAACAAATCTGCATTTCATGTTGAAATGTGTGGTGGACAAAGGGATGAGATTGCTGCTAGAACCCCCATTGAGTTCAGGTCATGCAGCAAAGCAATCACTTATGCTATTTTCCAAGCTACAACTTGACCGGTTATTTGAAATTATTCAGATAGAAAAACTAACATCTTTGCCTTTAGAATTTTTTTTTTTTAATATGTTGTAAACACAGTTTGAAAAAAAATATTTCTAAGAGAAGCATTTAAAGATGGTCTTTACCCACCTTCAAAATATTTACAGAAAAGATGAAAATCAGAATGTTTTCAACCGTACCCAAAAGAAATCTGTTGTGTTCTAGTTAAGATTCACAGAAGGGGAAAGGAAAAGTCTGTCACAATTCACTACAAAGCAAAAACACAGTGTTCTGAAGCCAACAAGCATGAGGTTCATTCCTCATGGACTTGGAGAAAAACCCCCTACTCAGGAAAGCTTTCTTGAGGTAAAATAAACTGAGGCCGTGATTCAAGGCACTAAATGGACCCATTTTCCCTTCTGGAACTTGTCTGATAAGACATAGGTTATGATAAAGTCAAGTTTACTGGGCCGTTTATCAGTGCAGTCTTGTGTACATAAAACTACCCTCCTCACACTTATACTCACCTTGCCAGGACAACTGTCCCAAGGTAGAGGCCACACCAAGGACGCCATTTTGTATTGTGTCACAAATGGTATCATCTACAACTGCTAGGAGTCAAGGTATTTACCCCAGTAAGTTCTGGAAGTTGCTGAGTCCATTCCTCAGCAGATTCCACCTCCCTCTGAAGGTCCTATAGCCTTGACCTATTAAGATCAATTCAGCTTTCCCTTTCCATCCAGAACTACTGACAAATAAAGACAGCTCATTTATTAAAGGATTTGGGCCTTTCCATATGATCTTCCTCCCTGAAAATGATAAACTGATGCCAACTGAGCTGACAACTAAAAATAACAATTCACATTCCCTCACTTCCTTGCAAGAAATGCAACTCTGCCATTTCTCAGAGAAAAGTCAAGTTCTCTCATCCCCAGATGGAGTTTCTTAAGGATGAATACCTATCTTGTGCTCTCTGTGTCTTTGGCCACCAGCACAGTGTTTGGAACTGTATACCATCACTGTTTGAGATTACATGAATAAATAACAGACCCTGGGGTCACAGGAGATTCCTGTGTGAATAGCTGGTTAAGGGACAACCAAGAAGGAAGGATGTGACTGACCACACTACCAAAGCAGGGCATGACATGACTTCTACAGGTGCTATCTCTTTCTTTCTCCTGTGCCCAACCTTTTTGGTTCCCAAGGGCTAACAGTATCCAGTAAGAAGAGTAAAGAGATCTATCGGAGGATGTGCTTCCCCATTTATAGCCATTACTGGCTTCATGGATAGGTGACCTGTGCAGTCACACAAGGCCTCACGCTCAGAAAGCTCCCACACTTGGTTTAAAGCTTTGTGTTGCCTTCTTGAAATTCTTAACAGTTTTTGAATGGGGGTTGTGCCCTGCGTTTTCATTCTGGGAGCCTTGTACATTATGCATCTGGTCTGTTTACAATATAATATGGGGAAGTAAAGAGGAGAGATAATGCTAAGGTTTGTCCCAACAAGGACATTTCAAGAGTCTCTTGCCTTCACTGGCTTCCTAACAGCAAACAGGCATCCTCCATAGGACATCGCCAGTTAGGTACCACCTCTCTCAACCCCTCCGGCATTTGGGAGCCTCAACCATGGAGTCTTTTGCAGCATCTGACTCCTAAACCTATAGGTTTAAATGGAGAACAAAGAAATTGATCTACATTACCTTCAACTTCGCTGTTTATATTTATTTATCGTAATGATTTGCCCTGCTGTATAAGAATATTATATTGGAATTTTTAAGGTCAAAATATTTCCCCAAAAATGCAATACAATATGCACAAAAAAACCTTCAATGTTTGTTCAACACTGTCAACAATCCCACTCTTCACGTCTGTTTTGATTTGGTTTTTCTTAGAATTGTCATAAACAATTCTAAAATAGAATTTGTTCATCCTCAGTAATGTCTTGTTCTTTAACTATTGCTTCAAAGGATCCCATTTCCAGGGCAACTTCTGATGTGGTCACACTTACTATGATGTAATCGATCAAATGAAGGCTCACAGAAAAATTTATTAACTCAGCAGAGAGAAACCTCCTGTCAGGTGCTTAGCTGAGTTATTAATATTGGAAATGAGTGCTGAATTGATGATCAGTAGAAAAACTTCTAGGTAGACATTGGTTTTTAAAATTTGATTTCCCCATCCCTAATGAAAGAACTGCTCATACTATATCTCACTTCATAAAAATGTGTTGAAGCTATACTTTCATTCTAATGTCTGTTCTAATGAAAGCCTGATATGTCTTTATTAGCTCTGGGGTGTTTGAGACCCACCTTTATATCAATCTGAAATCAGAAACTACACGTTTAATATTTGTTCAAAAATCATTGTTGTCCTGTGCTTTCATTCAGCTTTATGTCTCTAATAAACGATTGATATCCACAATAAGGAATACCACAGATTGGTAGCAATGAGCTGTTCTCGACTGTGTGGGGGTCAGTCTTATGAAGGGTTGCAGCCATAGGCAGGAGGTTCTGGGCCTCCGCTCAGCCATGTCTCCATTGTCAGGTCTGATCTGGCAGGAAATTTGGGACATTTCCTCCCTGATTTCTGTCTAAAAGGGGCAGCCAAGGTCGGAGGGCAGACAGAGTCAAGGCCAATGAGGCCACCTGCGTGGAGGAGCTCCGCACTCTGAGAAAAGGAGCCGAGATGCCTCCTTCAAGGTCATTGACCTCACAGTCATCCAGGCCTAAGGGTGGGCACGTGGAACTGGACAGATTTAAGAGACCAGGTGACATCCCCTCCAGCATTTTCCTCACCTTACCGCCTGCCAGAGTCTCACATCCTCTCAATTTCCAAGTCCTAAAGTGCATTTGTAACCATGGAGGGTATGAAGGGTTACAGTAAGGGTCTCATGGAAAAACACTTTGGGGAAGGTTTATCCATCTATTGTAATATCTGGACATTATTCTTGCCTCACACATTGGTTACATAACCCACATATATGTGTCTCACTGTGCCAGTTTCCTAGTGTAGTTTGAATTCACAGAAATATTTCGTTATCTGTAAAAGAGCTGATGGCTCTCTCTAAGTTTCCTCTTGGCCTTACAAGGCTATGATTCTGTGATTTGAGGGAAGATGAAAAGGTTTTTCTGTCATTTTCTCTCTCTCGGGGAAGAGAAGGCAGATGGAGAGCAGGCTGGGGCCGGAGCAGCAGGAGAAGCTGCAGTGGCAGCGGCCGGGAGGTAAAGAGCAGTGAGGAGTCCCACACTCAGTGTGCACTTTAATATGTCATTTTATGCACATCTGAACTACACGGCATCAGATCCTTCCCTGGATCTGAGTTTCAGAAGATCTGTTTTCCAACTGTTATCTGACAGCGCTCCAAAAGTTTACATCAAAACACCAGAATTCCCTTTGCTTTCTTTCAGCAAGAGCACTTAAGCAGCGTCACTTTTACCAATGAACATGGTAACAACAATTATTATTATTAAGGAATTGTTTCCATCACATTTTTAAAGATTTTTGTTATTTATGCAGGAATCTATGAATTCTAGAAACCCTTTGTTTTGTTCTCTCTCTCTCTCTCTCTCTCTCTCTCTCTCTCTCTCTCTCTCTCTCTCCCCTCTCCCCCACCCCCAATTGTTCTGAGGAAAGGGAGAAAGACAGGTATCTAAAACAAGGATAGCCAGAATTTGTAAGCCATTTGTTCTCGCTTTCTATAGCTATTGAGGGGAAATTTAGAGAATAGAATCTGGCTGAACAATTTGACCAGCACCTTCATTTTACAAAGAAACTGCGGTTCAGAGAGTTTGTTCTTCCTTAATCACTGTTCCCACCCTTCCCTGCTCACTAACCTTCCACGTCCACATTTCCTATTCCATAAAGTACAAATGCAAGTCACACCGTTGGGGCTTTCTGTGATTCAGCTCTAACCTACCTTTCCAGCCCTTTCCCCAGCTATACCCTTATGTTTCCCAAGCTAACTTTTTTTATTCCTCATTTATCTACCATATTTATCTCCTTTCATGCCATTGCTTACAGAGTTCCTTCTGCTGAAATGTCCTTCCTCCTTCCCTACTTCCTCAAGTTCCAACTTAGTTCATCGCTCAAGTCCACGTCAAATGTCTCTTTCGTAGTCTGTGATCCCCCCCACCCCAGATTCTCTGGGAAAATCTCTTCCTTCACCACATGCCAAGCCCAATGTGAGGCTGGTGGATTTAGAGCAAAACTGGATGCTGTCCTCCTGTGTGACATGTGGGCCTTCTCATGACAGGCTACAAAGAATACCAGCTGGACTCTCTGGGGGTCTCAAGAACCCGTGAAATGCCTGCAAAATTTTTAAAAAATGTTTTCATCTCTGCTCTGCTTATCCAGGAACAAGCAGACTTCTTTGGGTTGCCCATGTATGAATCAGCTTGACTTCAAAATAAAACCTACAATTCAGTTTCTGTCTTTGTGGCTTTCAATTTAGGATCATATTTGAATCACTTTTGTTGGTCCACCATCACTAAACACCTATGTCTTGCCTCTCCCAGTCAGCAGTCATGGAGGCCTCTTCAGAACCTCAATTTCTGCTTCTATGGAGGATGGCTACCCATCGATTTGAGGTGCCTGAATATGGCTTCCCAAAGTGCTCTTTGTATATATTCTGTAGCCTAGATGTTAAGTCAGACCGTCCCACCCATGCCCTGTAACATCATAAATTCCAAGCCACCAAGCAGAACTTCAGAGAGTGCCTCTCGCCCTGGGTGAATTGTAAAACAAATGTTCTCCAGTGCCGCGGGCCCTCAGGAAGCCTCTGTGAATAGCAGGCATGCATTCTGTCCTGGCACCAGTCCACCTGGAAGAACATCTACTGCCATACAGCATGTCCATGCTGCAGCAAAGAAATAGGTCTTATTACTCCAAAAGCCACCGAGTATTCTATGTCCAGCTTTCTCACTGGGGCCTTCGATACCTTTAACCCCGGTCACCAGAGATTTTAAGTGATAAACCAAGTTATCCACCGTGGCCTCATTTGGCCTTTTTTGCTGGCCAGTTTTCTCTCTCTCTCTCTCTCTCTCTCTCTCTCTCTCTCTCTCTTTCTTTCTCTGTACTACAAAGAACAGAGAATGTAAAGTCAGTATTACTCCTCCTAAATACCCAGGGGGACCACAACCGACTTTCCTGGTCTGTGTTCTATTGTACAAAAGAGGATTATGAAGAAAAAGACTATGGAAATAAATACATACTTGTCTTTTGAAGTTGAGGAGGAATGTTCATGATTTTTAACCATAAGATGGGGAAATGGGATAAGGTGATAAACAATGCAAACGGTACTATAACCATTAAAAAAAAAGGAAAAAAAAGAAATGCAAAGAAAAAAAGCAACTCATGACTAGGAATCTTAAATTCTGAACAGAGTTCAGAAAAGAGGACTTTCCAACTGCTGTCATCCTGCTATTGTAACCTGAGCCCCTCCCAAGTGTTCAGACTCCAAAATCAGATCTAATTAAAAGAAAATGGAAAAGGATTTGGAGCCTTTTCAGCTCTAGAGAACATGCAGACAAATAAATTAAAAAATGGGGGAAGTGGAACTAACCCAATAATCCGTGAAAAGCTCATTTCCCTCCCCGCCGCTGCTGAAGCTACAGTGTCCTTCCTCCCTCCCCGTTCTCTGGTTCAGGGGCAGTGAGTGAAGAAATTGGCTAACAAGATCAGAAAATTTAATTACAGTTCTGTTGTCCCCTTCCAAGAAGTTGGCTGCCACACTTCCCTTTTGCCAGTCTTCAAAATGCCCTCTCTGATGAACTTCCCCTCCATTCCAGTCCCACTCATCTCCCTACCTCAGCTCAGGATAGTAGACACAGACGCTTTAATTTGGAGCTTTAGTAGTAGTCGATGTAAAGATTTAAAGGGGCAGTTAGAAAAGAGAATCATTATCTCCTCATTTCCTTTGGCCTGCCTAAGCAACTTTGCCTCTGTCTTATCCCAAGTGAAGTGCTGTGGGAGCCTCCAAAGGATTAGCATCCCTGCATTCCAGACCTAAGGAAGCCCTGGGACCCTTTAGAAGAAGCACAGACTTTGCATTCAAGTGTCTGCATACTGACTCAGAGATACAGGAATGGCTTCCTTCAGCGAGGTTTCTAGCAAGGCTCTGAAATGCTTTGGGCTCAAAACAAACAAACAGAAGAAAAATATGATCAAGTCATGACTTCTACCAGGAGGTAGAAAGCAGAATGGTGTCAAAAGACCGGGTATTCACCACTTCTGTCCTAGGGCCACCAGAGATGTATGTACAAACCCAGTGTGCAAACCACCGGAGAGTGACATGGAACAGGTGTGTTCAAAATTCAAAGGTTAGCTAATTAAAGAAAGACTGTGTGCTTTCGCATTCCTGGGTAGAGCTAGATCGCCAGACATACTGTGCTGAGCGTCCTGCCACACGTCCCTAACATGCTATGTCTCTTCACAGAACGTCGTCATCCCCTGCATACTCCAACCACCGCCAATCACCTCCCAGATTAGGGGAAGATCTATAAACCCAGAAAACTAACTACAGTCATAAAGGGCAGCCTGTCTGTGGGGGCATCAGCAATGTCATAAGTTGGCCTGGTTAATGCAAGTGGGAAGATACTGCAGCAGGAAGAAGAGAAACTAGTCAAGGACAGACAGGCAAGGAATTCATCGCTATGAATAAGAAAGACAAGAGTTTTTCTTAAACTCTCCTTCTTAAGAGGTTATATCAGTCTGGATTACATTAGGCTGCGTGCAATGGAAACCCTCCTCTCATGCAGCGAGGACTCCAAAGACGGGCAATCCAGGGCAGCTATGACTGCGTGAGGACGCTGTCAAGGACTCCGGCTCCTTCCAGTTAGTTCCCTGTCTCTACAGTTTTGGCTTGTGGTTTTCATCCTCACGGTCACAAACAGCAGCTTGACCTCTGTGTTCCAGGCAAAAAGAGGGGGGAAGGGCAAAGAGGGAAGGTGAATCGTTTGCCCCATTGATCAGGAATAAAATAGCTTTCCGGAAAGTTCCAGCCGGTAGACTCTGCTTAACGCGAACTGGGAAACATGACCACCTTGAACATCAAGGGGATATGTCTAATTAAGTCCAACGCTTCCCTGCACCAACTGGGGATCTGTCAGTCAGGAAAAAGAAGAGCATGGATATTGAGTAGGTGACTAGCAGTGTCTGCCACCGAGTGAGTAGTCGAGGGTGCCAAGGAAAATGAGAAATGAGTATGTCAGTGAGGGCATGGGTAGGCTTCTAGTGCAGCTACATAGTAGGAGCAGAGAGAGGAATGAGGGAGCCAAGGCTGTGATATAAACTCTGCATTCTGGAAGCTTGGGCCTATGCATCGTGGCATATAGGTCTACCCTGGCCACAGCAATAGAGACTACCTCCTGGAGCTTCTGTTCCCCACCCAGCCATGTCAGCGTAATAGAGGCCTTTCTCATCCAGTGAAAGAAAGCAGAGATGGTGCAAATGCTGACTGAGCTAGAATATCATGGCTATAGTCCACGTCTCCAGGAACTGACCCTTTCCCTAGAGCGAGCCCTTGGGGCTGGGCTGCAGACCTGGAAGGGCATCACCTTCGAGGATGTGAATGGTGGTAACGAGCAGACAGAGAAACCAAAGCCAAGAGAATTATTCAACAGACTTCTTCAAATTCCCCTCGGCCTCCCATCGGCCACCTCAGACCCTTGCACCAAAAGCACTCATTTGGACAGAATCTGGCCCGAAGCTGAGGGTCTGGCAGTCCAGGAATGGGCACCCTCATGGCAGTCTTAGAGTTGGAAGGGCCATTGTGGGAGGCCTTCTCAAGGACAGTGAATCTCTCATCTCCACTAGTTGCAGGGGCAACTGTACAGCCACATATTCTCATGTCCAGTAGCTCAGACAGCACTTAGGCCTCCTGTTGCCAAGGAGATCTGCTGCCTTAACCACCTCAAGTGTTTGTGCATGGAAAACACTTTTGTGTTTTATTTTTCCAGAAATTGATAAAGGAGCATACACAGGTAAATATGAACTGCTGGTAGATGTTCTTCTGATTCTTTACACAAAGATAAGAGGGGCATAGGGTTGACTTCTTCCATCCACATTCACCAGGGCGTAGTCTCAAAACAGATCTCATCAAGCAGTGGTTTGTTTGCTCATTCTTCATTCATTCCACTGCCCCAGTGTTCATTGCACATTATCCGAATTTGTTGTATACTTGACAACGTGCCAGAGACTGCCAGATGGAATTCAGTGATGAAACTCCATCCAAGGAGGTTTGCTCTTCGAAGTACCTAAGGAGCAAACCATTAATAATAATACTACCTTAGGGCCATATAGGTCTTCATTGTACACAGTGTTTGCAAATCCATTACCCCATTCACTCCTCACATATAGCCCTGTGAGGTGGCCTGAGTAGACAGCATCTTGTGGTGGTTAGATCTCAGACTCTGGATCCATGGATTCAAAGCCTGGCTCTGCCACTGGCTAACTGGGTGTAACTTTTCCTTGGGGAAAGTTACTTAATCTCTCTATGCCTCAGTTTCCTCATCTGTAAAATGGAAACAGGAACCGCTGGTATTTAATAGGGTTGTTGGGGGGATTCAATTAGTTATTTCACATAAAGTATGTTCAACAGTGCCTGGCACATTTTACAATGTGTTAGTTATTACTAGTCTCATTTTATAGATGTAGGGACTACTTGATTCTCAGGGTGAAATGTTAGAGCTGAAGGACACTTAGTTATTACCTTTTATGGACAAAGAAACGAGGGCACACCTGACCAGTCCCTTTCTCTTCAGGGTGACAAGCAGCAGGCCTAGAACTCCAGTCTACCCCCCTCTCATCAGGTGTTCTGACATGCTGTCCAAGCCAAAAAGAAGCCACACGACACACCTTCAAGTAACAGGCCAACTCCCAAAGTACCTGCAACGGTCAATTGTCTGCATAATCTCCGCTAGCTTATGCTCTCAGTTGTTTGGTTCAATATCAGTCTAGGTGGTGCTGTGGAGATATTTTTTTGATGTGATCAACATTTACATCCGTAGACTGAATAAAGCAGATTACCTTCCATAATGTGGGTGGGCCTCATCCAATCAGTTGAAGGCCTTAAGAGTAAAGACTTAAGTTTCCTAAGAAAGGAGGAATTTTCCTCAAGACTAATCATAGGAACCTTGCCTGAGTTTCCAGCCTGCTGCCCTTCAGAATGCAAACTCAACACCACAACGTCAGCTCTTCCCTGAATCTCTAGCCTTAAGTCCTGTCCTACATATTTTGGGCTTACCAGCTCCCACAATCACATAAGCCAATTATTTAAAATAAATATCTCTCTCTCTCCTCCTCTCCAGTCATGTGCCACCTAACAATGGGAATACATTCTGAAAACAATGTGTCCTTAGGCAATTTCGTCCTTGTGCAAACATCATAGAGTGCACTTCCACAAACCTAGGTGGCATAGCCTACTACACACCTATGCTGTTGCTCATAGGCTACAAACTTGTACAGCATGTTATTGCACTGAATACTGTAGGCAACTATAACACAATGGTAAGTACAGTATTTTTATACAACTGGCAATAAAGTGGGTTTGCTCACACTAGCTTCACAAAATGCATTGCGCTACTATGACTAGACCCCCAAGAAGGTTTCAGAAGCCTTGCGGGGAGATGTGTGCCTTCTGGCCTGAGGGTCACTAGCTCCTCTCCAATTATACCAGGCTATGACATTATGATGGCTGCTATGTCACTAGGCAATAGAAAATTTTCAGCTCCATTATAATCTTATGGGGCCATCGTCGTATACGCGGTCTGCCATTGACTGATGTGTTATATGTTATTAAGAGGCACATGGATATATATATATATATACTGTTTCTCTGGAGAGACCTGAGTAATACAGTACCTTTAGTAGGGGGACAGGACCGTAACTTTGCCTAGCTATTTCCTGCACCCAGATGTCTACTGTCAATTTTGCCACCCTTGCTATTATTTAGGCATAATTAGCCAGTTAGAAAACATAAGTCAACCTCAAAATATGAACTGGATGCCCAAGATGTTCATTTCCTTGCCAGACCTCATAAGGAACATGAAAGACATGTGGAACAGACAGTGTTCTTCCCCCAAAAGTTTATACCCTAGTTAGGTGGTTAGGGGTTGAAAGCACCATGGGTGACAATGGATATGTCCAGCTGTGCGATGGTGCTAACCCACTGGAGAAGGTCAGAGAAGGGCAACACCCATATGAACCCCTCAGGGGAGAGGGATTAACAATGGCCTTTGAAGTCCTAACGTGAGGAGTCTTATTTCAGTCTGGCGACCATGTGGAGATGCAGGTGATGAGTCCTGAACCAGAGGATGCAAAGCATGGAGCTTGCACTTGGTTCCATGGGCCAAAGGAAGACACTGTCCATTTTTTAGAAATGTTATGAATAAGGTTTCCACAAGGATGAGTGCAGCAGCAATGAGCTAGAAAGTCTAAAAATAAGGAGCCCACCTGGGGAGGGGCAGACGTGTAAGATGAAGCAGTCAGAGCCTGGGACTGAGCCCTGAAAGAGAACGGAAAGGAAGAG
The DNA here is from genome assembly GCF_057876585.1 of Rhinolophus sinicus. Taxonomy (NCBI): domain Eukaryota; kingdom Metazoa; phylum Chordata; class Mammalia; order Chiroptera; family Rhinolophidae; genus Rhinolophus; species Rhinolophus sinicus. Next base: position 34,946,086 of record NC_142505.1, read on the forward strand.
GGGCAGAGGATGAGTCGGGTTTAGGCATTTCATTGCTAAAAGGATAGAAGGATGTACACAGGGCGCTATCCTCTGGAAAGCTAGGTCCCGGCAAGAAGTCGACTAGAGATGCAAATGGAACTGTATGGAAGTCATAGTTTACGCCTTGAGAACAATGAGCGCACAGAGCACATGCAGAAAGGAGCAGAGGACCTCACTCAGACCTTTAGTCACTCCTATAGATAGAGTGTGAGAGGAGGAAAAGAAGATGCAAAATATTTCCTCATTGAGAGAAGAGGAAATAAGACACCATTGTGTTACTGAAACCTGGGAAGGAGAAGGGCGCACGGAGGGAGGGATGGGAGACAACATCACAAGTGCACTCTGTGGTTATGCCACTGGGCATCCACAAAGCATGTTCACATGTTAGGGAGGGTGAAAGTTTCTGTAGTGAAGAAACTTGTTTAATTTGGTTGAACACTGCTTTTCCCAAGCTCACTGGCCACAGTACTCTTCCAACAGGATTCTCAGAGCACGTTCACAATAACTGGTCTGGCTCAACATCCAATACCCAGCAGAATCAGAATGATGTCCCAGATCCCCCAACAATTAACACAGCATTTTTTCAATATATCATACCGAATGCCTTGAACTCTGCAGGGAAACAGCGTTATATAAATCTAAATGTCAGGAATGTTAAACATCCTAGACAGCTAGAGCTAGAAACAACTCTGAGGGCAGCCCACATCTGGTCAGTCTCAGAGCCTCCCAGAGCAGACTCTCCATGGCTCCTGCCCCCACCCTGGCCCTCTCAGGAAGAAGAGCAAAAAGATAAATAATTCCTTGAGAGCATTCTTCCCTTCTCCATTTCTACTGTCTTTCTGCCTCTTCTCTCCCAGGGTTTTCCTTGATGAATCCACCATGTGCCCCAAATTATTTATATCTCTTTCCAGAATTTCAACAATGGATGGATTAGAGTGCCCCATTTTTTAACAGTAGACTCTTGAACTGCCAGAGGTCAGCATCATTATGTGCGGGGACAAAAGACAGGATGAGGGGCTGGAGTGGAAGCCTTGCACCTGGAGTGAGGTGTTCGCCAGGAAGCCCAGGCAAGCCCCAGGCATAGGCTGCAGCCTGCACTTTGCTGGCTGGCTGGGTCTGGGTGATCTGTGTGTATTCAGCACCCACTTCACCCTACCACCTACCCAACATGAAGGCGTTGCATCTGACTCTTCTTTCTTTCCGGTAGAAGTGGTGTCGGCTTTTGTTGTGTGAAGGAGAGGACCTAAGGGTATAGAGTGCCCTGCAGCCCTGATCCTTATGGGATTTACAGAGTTATTTAGAGGTACCTGAGAGAACCACAACTGGAAGACCCAGAAGAGATATCACTGTTTAGTGACTATTTAGAGCAGGGGTCACACTATGGTCATTGGGCCAAATCTGGCTTACCACATGTTTTTCTAAATAAAGTTTTATTGGGACACACGTATGCCCATTCTTTTATATATTATCTATGGCTGCTTTTGCCCTCCAATAGCAGAATTGAGTAGTTGCAACAGAAACCATATGATCCACAAAGCTTAAAGTATTTCCTATCTGGTCCTTTACAGAAAAAGTTTGCTGACCCCTGGTTTAGAGGGTATGGCTTAGAATATACCCTGTTGCTCATCTTCCCACCCATTACATACACATACTCTTGTCCTGCCATTTCTGTGCCACGACTTATCTTTGTCTTCTAATCTGGGCCTCTCTCTGTATCTTCCAGTCCTTGTATGTCCCTGTCAGTCTTTACTTTTCCATCTCTGGCCCTCCCTGGGTTGGTTTCTTTCTACCCCTCCCTGCCTTATCTATTTTCACTAATAACTGATTTTACATAAACAAAGGGGTGTTGTTTTCTCCTTTGCTGAACTTACTTAAGGACCTGTTCTAATTATGAAAGCGAATGAGTAGGAGCTTTGTATTTCTCTGGGGGGGGGGAAGAAAAGAAAAATCTAATTGCTCTTTAGTTCTGTGGTCCTCTATTTTTTCCCTTAGTGGTTCAATGGCCCATGGTAGAAAAGGTTCTTCCCACATACATAGCCCTAGTTTTAAAGCCATCCTTAAAGAATGTCATTGTGCACATTCTTGAGTTCCAGTTACCTGAGAAACAGTCAGCAATGACCCTGAGAAATTCTAGTCCACATATGTAATCCAAGTTAGGAGGCATTAATTGGAAGCATGATTCTGTACTATCTTTGTCTAGGAGGGTTTCAGTCACTTGAGAGGTTTTTCACAAGTGAGCAATTATGGGATCACAAGAGAAATTCAGAAACAGTGGTTTCATTTATTACAGCACTCACCACAGTCTGACTTATATGATAACTGTAAAGTTATGAGCAAATTGAGAACTGAGAGTGTATCTTACTCATTCTCATCACCACCTACCCAAGGACCTTGCTTGGTCGCCAATGCATGGCGATAATGGACTACTGTTAATTAGAGCTGCTTCTTTGTGCCATGAATGTGTTAAGTCATTTACGTTCATTTTCCATTCTGATGACTACTTTTCCAGGTAGAGGTTTTTAGTCCTATCTTGCACATGAAGAAATTGAAGCTCAGAAATGTGAAATGGGTTTCCCAAGCCCTTGTCCTGCCATGGCACGTGTCGGGGCTTTCAGTCAGGTGCTGGCTCAGTCGCTGTCTTCAGTCCCCCTGTCTGAGTCTGTCCTTGATAGCTTGACATTGACCATGGCTCCCTACCCCCAGCTCCAGTCTCTGGCCCAGCATCAGCTTTACCCTGCACTTCTCTCCCACCACACACTCTTGTCACTCCATTCCTGGCTCCTCACAGAGATGGGTGCCTCTGGGTCAGCCAGTCAGAGCTGCTCAGCAGAGCAACACAGCACTGCCCTGGGAGAGGCTGTCAATGCGTGAGAAGGCAGTGAAGCATGCCCTCTTTCTACATTTTGGGAAGAAGGAAAGGGAGGGGCCAGAGTCGTACCCCAGGAGACCCAGCTGAGGGTACGGCCTTGTGAGTTTTCCCAGTATGGCTGACAATAGTCTAGCAAGTTGGGAAATGGAGGCTCCATTCTAACTTTACCATTCTCCTTTGACTTTGGGGCAAAAGGAACATCACAGGGGCATAACAAGCTCCACCCCCAAAGAAATGCCTCTGGGAAATTTTCTACTTCCCAAGGGTCCACCTCACTGCTGCCGACCGTGCTCAGCCACCAAGCCCTCTGTGTCCTAGATGAATACAACCCTGAGAGTGACGGCCCAGTATGTGTCCTAGGTATCTTCCTACTCCTGCCCAGTAGCTTTCCTCAAGCAAGGTCACATGGAATTCCAGGCTGTTAGCGGCTAGGGGCATACCATGCACGAACCTCACCGGCTCCTGACCAGATGCAGGCAGCAGATATTTTTGACTGGAGGCAGGCAGTCTCCCCCTGACGGCTTAGCTGCAGCCAACACTGGTACTTGCCCAGTTTCCTGGGTGTTCTACCTCCAAAACTGGCAGAGAACGCTGCCTGCTCTCCACACTTGCCGTCCTCATGCCCAGAGAACCTGAAAATGGTGTATTGCTCTCATCAATCTGCATTCTTACATTCCAGTTGCTCGTTTGGAGGTGGCGTTGCTGCCAGGCCCAAGCACTCAGGGCTCTGGCTGCCGACCCTGGCTCCCGTCATCAGGTGGACCTACCCCCCACCAACTACCAGCCACCAGCCCTCCCGTGCTCCATCCTTCCTTCCTATCCTTCCTCTGTAGAAGAATCAGAGAAGCTGAAATTTGGAAGGAATTTATACATCACCTAATGCCAGGGTTTTAAATATAAGCTCCATGGATGGATTTCCAAGAGTTCATGAAATCTCTTAAAGTCAGGGGAAAAAAACTACCTACACACACACACACACACACACACACACACACACACACACACACACCACTGTGTACTCTTCTGGGATGAGAGGCCATAATTTTCAATGGATTTTCATAGAAGTTTATCACAAATAAGTAAATAAAAGAGTTAAGAGCCAGTAGTTTAGTGTGGCCTCCTCATTTTGCACATGCAAAAACTTGAGACCCAAGAAAAGGTTTTAGGATTTGTGATTCACCAAGGTTCTCTAGCTGTCTTTACTCTCCCTTTTTATTCTTACATTTGATATCAAAAAGGGGTGCAAACAAGAGGGTATAACCTAATCGGGATCTGAGCGGAAGCTGTCCCTTTCTGCAAGAAACCCTGAAATATGCTTTCTCAGCCTCTGGAAAGGCCTTTGGACCATGAGAAACCTGTGAAGGGCCCGTTGCCCATTAGACCCAACTGGCCAGCTGACCTTGCCCTCGCCATTCACCTCTCTCCTCACTATAAACAACACCGTCCTTGGGAAATCAGCACTTGGATGAGAGAAAAAGGAGGGGAGGGTCCTCTCCTGCCTCAAAAGAAAACAAAGCCAAGACACTAAGCTTCTAATGCCCACGTCTGGTCTGACTTGAGTTGACTTTGAATCAAAACAGTCCTGTACTCACTCCCCTGGGCTGCAGAACTCCTACTAATGCTCCCCAGGCAAGACCAATTTGGGGAGGTGCACCCCAGGAGGCAGCAGTCCTGCTGGTGCTCCCCTGGGCCAGAGTTTTACCTTCACCCCTAGTTTATGGCCCATTGAGGGTGTTTCTGAAATTTACAGGGAAGATAGAAACAAAATTCCTTCAAAAAATATACTGTTAGGGAATCAGAAATTCTTAGAGTCAAATGAAATATGAGGGATTAACTAGATTACCCCTACATCCTATAGATTCTCAGAGAAGCAAGTTTACTTGCCCTAGGCAGTACAGTAACACAAGAGAAGATGATAGACAGAGAGACAGATGATTGATAGACAGGTAGGTAGATAGATAGATAGATAGATAGATAGATAGATAGATAGATAGATAAACTGACAGGCAAATGACAGACAAGGAAGACGTTATCGTGCTTCCCCAAAAATAAGACCTAGCCGGACAATCAGCTCTAATGTGCCTTTTGGAGCAAAAATTAATATAAGACCCGGTCTTACATTATAGTAAAATAAGGCCGGGTCTTATATTAATTTTTGCTCCAAAAGACGCATTAGAGCTGATTGTCTGGCTAGGTCTTATTTTCGGGGAAACATGGTAGCAAGTATTTTACTGGCTTCACCTATCTGGCATTCCAGTGCGTTTTCGTGGTGGTGGTGGTGTTGCTCTGAAACTTGCATTATTTCTTTCTTCATCACATCTCCAAATATGTTCTTTGGGGAAGAAAAGCACGTTTGTAAAGGAACACGGGAAGGGCATTGTATTCAGTAGGACAAGACGGAAAGGAGAACAAATTCGGTTTTCCTGAGCAGCCACTCTCTGCCAGCCACTCTACATGACACTGTACTCATGTTCCAAATACCACTGCTTGGTGGTCACTATAGCAGTTGGTCCCTGATCCACTTGCTTATTGGACCCCTTGCCAAATGACAGAAACTCAGCTCTCCTCTCTTGTGTCTCATGTGTGACCTCAAAGTGGGGTAGGGGATTCTCACATATAATTTACACTGCTATCTATTCATTTCTCTGCCCTCCACTCCAGCTGCTACTCCAACCCTCCTTCTTGGCCCTTGTTGGGGGTCACTGTCCTCTTTGCTTTGTTCTGCCTACATTTTCCTGCTGTACCATCAATGCTCCATTTGACCAGTAAAGCCCCTGGACCATCTCTCCTTTGCACAGCTGCTCCTGGAGGCCCCTCTCCGCCTGCCTTTCCATCCCCATTACTTGACAGGGTGACCAACTGTCCTAGCTTGCCTGGGACATAACAGCTTCCTGGGCCATGAGACCGTCAGCGCTAAAACCGCAGTAGTCCTACGCAAAGGACGATAGTTGGTTACCTTAGGAGCTAGTAAGTGGCAGAGCTAGAATGCAAATACAGGCCTTTTCAGCATCCAAACCTTTGTTCTTTCAAAGCATCATCCTGCAAAATACTATTTATGTGCTCAACACAGAGAGCAGAAAAACGTAGAAAAGTGACACTCAAATGAAACCTATTTTTCTCTGAAGAACATGATATGGGAGTGAGCCTATTCCACAGCCTTCTAAGAATTAATTGATAAAGTTAATGTATTACCTTAGGGTAACCATATGTCCTGGTTTGCCTGGGACAGTCCCGAATTACACCTGTTCTCTCGACACAATTATTAATAGCATTTTTCTTTTCAGTCTCAAAAGTGTCCTAGATTGGACGATAAATTATATGGCCACCCTCACCATCATATCACAGAACCAGCTGATTAGGCTCGTGATTAATAGGGTCCTTCCCTGTGACTCTGACTAAAACCCAGCGTGACTTCCCCTGCTATTGACAGAGCATGTCCGCGCTGCAGACCAGTCACCCAGAAAAAGCAGCATTTCTCCAGTCCCATCCCTCAGCTGATCAGAGCTCACGTGGTCAAAGGAGCAGGCTCTCCCTTGGCTTCCAAGCAGAAGCCAGCCTGAGGAGTCCGTCCTCCCATCACTTCAAAGAAGCGAACCAGGCATTAATTGGCACTCTGCAAAGATTTATGCACCATACATCATTATCTCCTGCTGAGAAACAAGACAGATATAGGACATACGGCCGGTCCTTTAGAAAAAGGTGTCTTGACAGATCTTTGAACCTAAAATACCTTAAGTAATTGGGACACCCACTCAGGGACATGCAAGATAAATGACCCGGTTTGTAGAGTACCCACGCCCGTGGCTGCCCGCCCCTCTCCCTCCTCCATTTCCTCCTCTTCCTCTCCCAGTTCTCCTTCAAGAGCCTCCCATGGCTTCTCCCTGCTCATTAGTAGCTCCATAAAAAAGTTGGGGCAGGGAGAAGCAGGGCATATTAGTCACTGGGAGTCAGTTAGATGGGAGCGGAGGTGGAAATGAATGGCTTGAATGAAGTTTGCATCAGCTGGTGGATTTTATTTATTAAGGCTCTACATGTTATCCTAGTTCTCTAATTAGCGGGAGCTAGAACTTGAAGTTAACATAAAGGTATGTAAATTGCCTAGTGTGTGGCCTGGAACACAGTAGGTACTCATTAGATGGTGGGTGACAGTGGTGTTGAGACCTGTCTGCAGTTAAGGGAGTAGGAAGATCAGAAGAGTTCATCACACCACGCACTGAGGGTCACTCAGCATCCAGTCCAGCTCACCTGTCTTATCAGAGCACTCAGAGCTAGGTCACCCACTCATCTCTATTCCCTCTCTCCCTACTTCATATCCTCTCTCTCTCTCTCTCTCTCTCTCTCTCTCTCTCTCTCTCTCTCTCTCTCTCTCTCTCTCTCACACACACACACACACACACACACACACACACACACACGCTTCTGCCTCAGGGACAGTAAACGCAAGAGACAACTTGGGGCAGGGATAGAAAGAAGACTGCCCCAGGAAATCCCGATTCTGCTCCCACTACAGTTCAATAAATATTTTAGCAATAGGATGTTGTGTGCAGGATACAAAGATGATAGATGAGGACACCGTCACGGTCCACTGGGGTCTCACAGTGAGGTGGAAAATATATTGAAGTAAACAGCCCATTTCACTCTGATCTCATAAACAAAATGATAGAGGTGAGCTCAGAGTGCTGTAGAAATGTAGACGTAGGGCCTTAGGCTTCCTGAGTGGAGATCAGGGATGGCTTCCTGGAGGAACTGGTGAGTCTAAGGCCTGTAAGAATGAGCCAGAGGAAGGGGAGGAAACATACACACCCAGGCCCAGAAGTGGGAAGTATCATGGCCTTTTGGAAAATAAATATTTTTTTTTGTATATTTTAAAATTAACCTTACAAACATTCTTATTTTTTTACTTGAAAGATGTTTTTAAAGAGAAAAGTGCATTCTTGATTCTAAGAGAAAGTTTTATACTGGTAGAGTTCATTATAATTTGATCAATAAATAAGGTCATGGTCACAGGTTAATTATCACAAGATTGGAGAATAAAATCAACTTTCTATAACCATCATACAGTATGACTTTAAAGAAACAAATTCAGTGTTTTACAGTAAATGCTCTAACATTCTAAATGAATATATTTTTTCAAGGTTACCAGTTACAAGTCAGCAGGCCTCAGGACCATTGAAGAAATCTTTTAATATGATAGGAAAGCTAGTGTTTGCCTCTTTCAGTAATAAACTTGTTTAGAAACTCAACTTTATGATAAGATACAGAATAAGTGTAGGTTAACTTAAAAATTGGGGTAAATGATATATAAATACTCAATAATCATCTTCTCTTTCTTTTTGAATGAAGAGTTGTAGTTTATCCGTTGATTTGCATTTTCAGAAACACTCATCAAGAGCTTCTCATCCTCTCAGAGTTTTATTTAAAAATTCTATCCACTGGCAGACACCCGATTATCATCAAAGTTGAATCACAGATTTAGGGGACTTACACTAACTTATTTCCACAATTGCGTAGAGAGAAACGTACGTGCTCACTTGCCTGGCTCTCTGCTGCATCTCCTGTGAACTGGTGATAATTGCCTGCGTGTCCCCTCCTTTCAGAGGGGCTTGTGATGATCTAATATGCTGTAACCTATGAACTTGAGCTATGGCTATCTCTTTGACTCAGTTATTTTGTTGCCCTATGCTACGAGTGGTGAGACTACCCTGGCACAATACAGACCCTCAGTGAGAAAGATGGGATAGTTCTCTGGGCAGTCAGAATTCAGAAGCATCCTCTTGACTCACACAGGAAAAGCCACTAAGCAGTCCTCTGCAGATTCCTGCTCCAGACCCAGACTCCTCTCCCCACTGCCATGACCTGACCCCTTCTTTCCATATCCTCACTCCTGTGGCTAGAGCCCCCCACTAACCCTCCTCCCTACTGAGTGTTCCTCACTACCGAGCATTTCTGCCTTTTATCATCTGTCCCTTTGCTCCCAGCTATCTTCAAAGAGAACTAACCAAACCATCAGCCCCACCTCTTGAATCCCCAGGTGTGTGAACTCAGTCCCACCCAGTTTACATATATGTTGGAGCCTTTAGACCTTAGAATTTGGGACACAGCAAGCTCGTGTGTCGCCATGCCACCCTCTGTAGGGAGCTGGGAGCCTATGCCAAGATGTAATTTGTTTCTGTAGTTCAGAGCATGAGATAGTCTGCAAGCCTGGAGAAACCTCCAGGTAAAAGAAGATGCATTTCTTTGCACCATTTCCATAGGCCTTTACCTGCCTTGACCAATAAAATCCATCCAGGGCCACTGAGGTCATTTTCTAAACTGAAGAGACAGGGACTCATTTAGAAATGAAAAATAAAAAATAGACAAAATGGAGGAGAACTAGGACACAAGATGATCACAATGAGTGGGAGCATAGTTTGCCACCCCAAAATATGCTTCTTTAGGATATTATTTTAACCTGGTTATTTTTAAGAAACAAAGACTCATCAGATGGAGAAAGACAAATAGGCTCTCACTTACATGTGGAATCTAAAGAACAGAATAAATGAACAAACTAACTAGAAACCGTCTTAGAGATATAGAGAAAAAGCAGGGTTGCTAGATGGAAGGAGGGTGGGGATGAGGGAGAAGGTGAAGGGATTAGAAAGCACAATTGGTAACCACAAGATTGCCACAGGGATACGAAAGACAGTTTGGAGAATATAATCAATAATGTTGTAAAGATTTTGTAGGGTATTTGATGGACACTTGTCTTATTAGGGAGACCACTTCAGGGATGATGTAGATGCCTGATCACTGCACTGTACACCTGAAGCTGAAGCTGAATAATAATGAATATCAACTATAATTATATATCATGTTTCCCCAAAAATAAGACCTAGCTGGACCATCAGCTCTAATGCGTCTTTTGGAGCAAAAATTAATATAAGACCCAGTATTATATTATATTATATTATGTTATGTTATATTATATAAGACTTGGTCTTATATACAATGTCAGAGGGGTAGTAGGTTGGGGGAGGGGGGTTATCACTTTGTGAGGGCTATAAATGCCTAACCATTACATTGTTTTGTACACCTGAAACTAATAATAAATAAATAAATAAATAAACAAACAAACTCAGGAAAAACCTTTAACTTTCCTTCTACCTGCCTAAAAGAATTTAGAGAATTGGCCTGAGGAGATCCAAGATGGTGTAGATAAATGCTGTACTTGCCTCACCCCGTGAACACCTCAAAATTACAACGAAAAAATAGAACAGCCAGTCTGGAGAACCATCCGACGTCTAGCTGAACAGTTTTATAATTAAGAATGTAAAAAAGAAACCATGTCAAGACCAGTAGGAGGGGTAGAGGCGCAAAACGGGCTGGTCGCACACCCACCTGTGGCAGTTGAAAATTGGGGGAGATATCTCGGCCACAGAGGTTTCCCACAAAGGAGCAAGGAACCGCAGCTGCCCAGACCAAGCTCCCCAGCCCAGAGTACGGGTGCTGGGAAAAGGAGCCCCCGCAACTTCTGGCTGTGAAAAACAATGGGGATTCCGACCATTCAGATGGGACAGAAGGCTGCAGAGAAACCCAGACATCCTCTTAAAAGGCCCGCGCAGGCACTTACCCTGGGGCTCCGGCAGAAGGATCGTGACTCTGGAGGCATTGGAGACTTATGGGGAGAGACTGAGTCTTTGAGGCGAGGACTGGAGGGATAGTCCCCATTTTGCCTGTGTGAGTCCCTTCTTCCGTGGTGCAGCCGGCAGGTGGAAGCCATCTTTCCTGTTGTTGAGTACACCTCCACAAGCCAAATCTGAATTTGATTGGCCTGGTGAGCTCTGCTCGCTCCACCCTGCTGACTCACTAAGACCCTACCTCACCCAACTTGCTTACTGCAGGAGGCTTTATCAGCAGCTGAACCTTAAAGCAGCCAGCAGGTGGCAGCAGGCCTTGAAATGTCCTGGCTTTCTGCAGAGCTGCCCCAGACTGGGTACTGGTAGCAGCCATCCTCCATTTTCAGCTTGGCCTCTCCCACATGCCTTCAGGTACAGCATAGGCAGCGACCATCCATGGATCACTTTGTAGCTTCTACCAGATACTCCTTAGCCAGCAAGACTGGGAGACATAGCAGCCCTACCGAATACATAGAAATACAGAGAGGCAGACAAAATGAAGAAACAAAGAAATACATCCAAATGAAAGAACAGGAGAAAACTCCAGAAAAAGAACTAAACAACATGGAGGCAAGCAACCTACCAAACACAAAGTTCAAAACAATGGTTACAAGGATACTCAAAGAACTTAGTGAGAACTTCAACAAAGAGATAGAAAGCATAAGAAAGGACATAGAAACTGTAAAAAGGAACCAGTCAGAAATGAAGAATACAATAACTGAAATGAAGAATGTGCTAGAAGGAATGACCAGCAGACTAGATAAAGCAGAGGATCTAATCAGCAGTTTGGAAGACAAGATAACAGAAAACACCCAATCGGAGCAGCAAAAAGAAAAAAGAATCCCAACAAATGAGGACAGTTTAAGAGACGCCTGGGACAACATCAAGCATAACAACATTTGCATCATAGGGGTACTAGAAGGAGAAGAAAGAAAGCAAGGGATTGAGAATCTATTTGAAGAAATAATATCTAAAAACTTTCCTAACCTGGTGAAGGAAATAAACATACAAGCCCAGGAAACACAGAGAGTCCCAAAAAAGATGAAAAAAGAAAAGATTAGGTAGCAATTCTTGTACCAGACAAAACAGACTTTAAAACAAAGGCTATAACAAGAGACAAAGAGGGACCCAGTAATCCCACTTCCTGGTATTTATCGGAAGAAACTCAACACACTGCTTTGAGGGGACATGTGCATCCATATGTTCGTTGCAGCATTGTTTAGAATGGCCGAGATGTGGAGGCAGCCTGGGTGTCCGTTGATAGAAGAATGGATAAAGAGAAGGTGGTATATATATACAGTGGAATATTGCTCGGCCATGGAATGGAATGGGTTATTGTCATCTGTGGTGGCATGGATGGAGCTGGAGGGAATTGTGCTGAGTGGAGTATGTCAGACAGTGAAAGACATGAAACATGATTTTGTTTATATGTGGAATCTAAAGAATAAAATAAACAAATAAAATGGAAACAGACTCATAGATAAAGAGAACATTTTGATGGTTTCCAGATGGGAGGGGAGTTAGGGTGGTGGGTGAAAAGGGGGAAAGGATTAAGAAGTACAAATTGGTTGTTACATAGTAATCATGGTGATGTAAAGTATAGAGAATATAGTCAATAACATGGTAATAACTATGTATAGCTCTAGGTGGGTACTAGACTAGTCAGGGGGATCACTTCTTAAATTATATAAATGTCTAACCATAAGCTGTACACTTGAAATTAATATAAAATAATATTGAATGTCAACTGTAACTGAAAAATTAAAAGGCGGGGAAGGGGAAGGGCAATAAGTGGTCCAAATTTCCAGGTATAAAACAAATAAGTCATAGGGATGTAATGTACAGCATAGGGAATATAGTCAATAATATTGCGATAGCATAGTGTCAAATGGTTGCTAGATTTATCATGTTCAACTTTTTAGGTATATAAATGTTCAATAACTATGGTGTACACCTAAAACTAATATAATATTGTATGCTAACTGTATTTTTAATAAAAATACTTTTATTGTAAAAAATGAAATAAAAAAAGAATTTAGATAGAGGACCTACTCCAGGAAGGGAAACATCATCATAGATAAATATAGTTTAATATGAACTAGGTGTGATAGACAGAGAGGACCCTGGCAAGGCCATTTGATTAAATTCATCTCTGTGTCCCACTGTTTCAAGATGGCCCAACAAACATTTGTTTATAAACATTAACTCTTTTCATCTCCCAGTGAATTGCCTTAGTTCCCTTTGAAGTCTAAGTTCCCTACTTCCCCTTCCTTAGTCTCTAGAGTGACATATATACCTCATTTTACCTTATTGTCTTTGGAATTTCCATGCTTATGTGAATTCCCTGTGTGCACCTATTACAACTCGACTTTCTCCTGTTAATCTGCTTTATGTCATCTTAATTATTGGACCAGCCAGACCTAAGAGGGGAAAGGGGACATTTTTCCCCATCCCCAACAATGGCAACAGTGAAAACGAGAACTAGAGATCCAGGTTACAAAAAAGATGAAGAATCTACAATGAGAGCAGCACAGTGGACTGGGGTTTTTAATAAGGGAATGGAAGCTAGCACACCCTTACTGCCTGCAGGGCAGTTTGGGGCCACACTGAAAGCTGGACACCAACTGCCATGCTATTAGGTTTAAAGGGTGACTATGGGGATTGAAAATGTTTTTTTATTGCGATCAGAAAGAAAACACTGCAAAAGACTCTGGCTTTGGGGAAAATCTACAGCTGCTCTACGGCTCATTTCATTAGACATCCTGAGAAGTCCATACAAATAGCCCATCATTACTGGTGGACTTAAAAGTGCTTAGTGTGACTAACTTCATGCTCCCATAAAAAACCTACCCTGATTGGAGTAGAGCATCAGTGGGTTGGAGACAAGTTTGCACAGTGAGGAAAAGAGATACAGCATGATCTTTCTCTCTATCATGTCTTCTTTTCTAGACAAGGAAGAATCAGAGATTAAAAAAAAAAAAAAAAAAAAAAAATTGGAAGCCACCTAATGAATGGGAGCTACATGCTGAGAGCAGGTAACGTAGAAAAGGAATGAGAGCAGCATCAGGAGGCATAGGTTTTCCATGCACTGAGGTGAATAGGCAGGGCTCTCATGCCCTCCAGAGACTGGGCCCTGGTAGAACTGGTACCAGCCTGGCAGAGCAAAAGCATGAGCCTGATCAAAAGCCAAGCTGGCATGTCGTGAGGACTTTGTACCCTCGTCACTTAGGCAACCAATATACAGCCCTCCCCAGCAGGCCCACAGGATATGGTCAGTCTTCCCATTTTCCACTCTCCCACAGAACTTTCTTGCTTTGTCTTTTCTTTGGGGCAGTGGTTCTCAGTCTGTGTCACCATGTGTGAACAGGTACTGTCAGTTATCAGGTGATCAGAAAGTATTTTGCTACTAGTACTAAACTACCAAAGTATATGCGTTTTCTTAAAATAAAACAGACAAAGTTTATTTCCACCATCATTTTCACTCCTTTGCTGTATTATTCAGGTCTTGTTGATCGGAAAAGACAAAAATCTAACTCAAACTAGCTTAGGCCAAAAGGGAGATTTATTGGAAGGTTATTGGATATTCCAGTTACTATTGCTGTGTAACACAGTTTCCCCCAAACTTAGTGACTTAAAACAACCATTTTATCATGCTCATAAATTATATGGGTCAGGAATTTAGACAGGGCACCGTGGGAATGGCGCTGCCCCATGATGTCTGGGCCTTCAGCTAGGAAGACTCAGTGGCTGGGGGTGGATCAATGGTTAGAGGCTGGAATTATCTGGAGACTTATTTACTCACATGCCTAGGTAGCTGATGTTAGCTGTCATCTGGGACCTCAGCTGGGGCTGTCATCTATGGCACCTACACATGGTCTCTCCATATGGCCTGAGTTACCTCACAGCATAGCAGCCTCACAGTAACATAGCTTCTTACAGGGTGGCTTCGGGCTCCAGTGCAATTTTTACAGCTAACAAGATTGAAGTTGTATCACCTTTTATGACCTACTTTTAGAAGATACACAATGTCTCATCTGCTCTACTCTCTTGGTTACCAGCAAGTCACAACCTTACTCAGATTCCAGGGGAGGGAAACTATACCCAGCGGGAACAGTGTCAAAATAATTTATAGACATGTTTTTAAGCCACCACACTGGGATATCTTGCTGAATTTTTTGACTTTCTTCTCTCTTACTTCAGAGATCAGAGAGGGGCATATTTAGAGCCACTTAGCACAGACATGACCCATGGAGGCCCCTCTTTATTTTTTCAGGCTATTCCCAGAATGGAGATAACCATGGTGAGACCAGCAGCATCCCCAAACGGTTACTGCAACATCTATAATCCAGTATGTTCTCCTACACACAACAGCAATGGTGGCCTGATAGCCAGTTACTATGGAATTATCCATATGCTATAGTCTGCCTTATATCTGTGTGTGTGTGTGTGTGTGTGTGTGTGTGTGTGTGTATCATGTGCCAATGGTGAGAAAAAGAAGCAGAGAGAACTTGAAAGCCCTGCTTTTTGACACTAATTGAAATTTTGTCCTGAAATGTAATAGTGCATATGTCATTTCCTTCTGTATACTTTGAGTGTCTTGAGGAGTGTATGATACTAAAGTTCAATATATACTTGATTGAGTTTAATGTATAAATGAATATTTTGAGTGAACAGAAATCAGTTACTATTTAGCATGATAGAAAACCTCAAGTTGTATAGACAAGTGAATGTGTTTAGGATTAGATAAAAAGACATCAATGTATACCTATAATTTTAGTATATTTATTTAATAATACTTAAAATGGCATTTTCTTTAATAATTAAAATTTTTAAATAAACAATTTGTAATTAATATGCTTATTTAAATTTACTTTTAATAGAAAATACTTGCAACTCAGCATAGTCCCTGATTTTTTTTTAATTAGTTTCAGGTATACAACATAATGATTTCATATTTTTATATATTGCAAACTGATCACCACAATAAGTCTAGTTAACATCTGTCACTATACATAGTTACAAAAAAAATGTTTTCCTTGTGATGAGAATTATGAACTACTCTTTAGCAACTTTCAAATATGCTACACAGTATTATTAACTATAGTTCTCATGCTGTACATTACATCCCCATGACTTATTATAACTGGAAGTTTGTACCTATGACCCTCTACACCTTTTTCACATGGCTCCCACTCCTCACTTCTGGCAACCACCAGTCTGTTCTCTGTATCTATAAGCTTGGTTTTGGTTTGTTTGGGGTTTTTTTATTCCACATACAAGTGAAATCATGCAGTATTTCATATTCAATTTAGCCATTCATCCATCAATGGACACCTAGGTGGTTTCTATAATTTGACTATTACAAATAATGCTACAATAAACACAGGGATACAAATATCTTTTGGAATTAGTGTTTTAATTTTCTTCAGCTAAATACCCAGAGTGGAATTGCTGGATCATATGGTAGTTCTATTTTTAATTTTGGGGAGAACCTCCATACAGTTTTCCATAGTGGCTGCACCAATTTACATTCCCATCAACACTGCACGAGTACTCCCTTTTCTCCATATCCTTGCCAACACTTGTTTTCTCTTATCTTTTTGATAACAGCCATTCTGACAGGTGTGAGTCAGTCCCTGGATTGATTAAGGAGATCAGCCTCCACTTTATCTCCTATCAACATACGTTCATCAGAATATTGTAATCTATTAAGAAGAATTAAGTAGAAATTAATTCTAAAATCAGAAAATACAATATCTCAAAATGAAGAGCACATGAGATGGGTTTACCAACATTAAACACAGTAAAAGTAATATTGAATTAGGAAATAGAGCAGTAGAGAATAAGACTAAAGCTTGAAGAGAATTAAC